>NW_015150649.1:521343-523528 GCF_000732505.1 Cyprinodon variegatus
GATTCTTAGTTTGTTCCCAGGTAAATAAATTTTTCACATTAGGCTCAGCGAGTCCCAGCATATTGACCTTTGCTTCACATCTTGCCCCTGTCTTTAAGCCCCCAGCCTTTGAACCAGAGGGTTTAAAGGCTTTAAATATTTAAAGAAGTCAAATAAGCCAGAAAAAAAACAGTAAGAATGGAAATAATTGCCTTAAAGCCTGAAAGATTTGCATACTGAATACATGCTGAGCTCCATCAAAAGATTATCCTATACACCATTCCCCAGTATAAATAACTTTAAAGAATATGATATATAAATCCCAGTTTTGATGTTCATTTTATTTTAAAAAATGCTACCTCGTCAGATTTATTTAAGTATGATCCCAGCTGGTGCTCAGATCTGCTCTTTCTTAAGACTGGAAACGTGGACGGGGTTCTATCTGACTAAGCTGAAAAAGTATAAAAATACTCCCATGATTGAAAGATATCTTAATTATTAGAATGTGTAAAAAATTGGTATACAAATTAAATTTTATAATTTTTTGGTTGAGGGTACATATTTACAATATGCTTAAAACTTCCCCTTTTTAAAAAGCTCACAGTTAAAGTGGCACAGGTTAACCTACGTTTACATTTATGCTGCTAAAGGCTTAGGCTGCTGGAGGACATCAGGACCACATTACATCAGTCTGCTTCATTCTTTCTCTATTTTCCCATTCTGCTGTGTTTTTTCTTGTCATAGTAGCTTCATCTTGTCTGTTCCTGTTTAGCTGTGACATCATCCTAGTCAGAAATATCAACCAGGCTACTGCCAAATAACATCTTTGATTATAGATGATAGAGTTTGGTCTATTTTTCAATATTTGGTCCCGTTTCTCTCCTTGACAGTCATTTGACGTAGCTTCTATTGTGACAAACTGTATTTGCTTTTAACTCTTTGAAGTGATAACTGGCCCAGAGCTGGTCTGCTTAACCATTTTTTTCCCAGACAGAGCCACCTTTTGAGGAGGTTCACCTTTACCTTTTCTAACATAGAAAGTATTTATGGATTAGTGCTTCTATGTTCATTTTGTATATCTTCTTCTGTCTCCTTGAACACCACATGGTCTTGGCAGAAGTTGAGCCTGACTCTGCTGGAGGTGTCTTCCTATTATAAGGGAGTTTTTCCTCTCCACTGAAGCTGCATGTATGCTCAGTGTGAAACTGTCCACGACAAAATGAAAGCGAATATCTACTATCATCATATGCTTATCAACGAGGAGTGTGTCAATGACTCAACACAATGACTCTGGTCTGCTTAGATAGAAATTGTTATAACCAATCTGACTGTATGATATAAATGATTTTATTCATAAACCACTCTGAGACGTTTTGGGAATTGGTGTTAAATAAAAAGACAGAATAAAATGATAAGGGTTGATAAATTAATAGTTAAATCATTTGAGTGCAGCACTTGTATTGTGATGCTTGCATTATTGCACTAAAGGGTGAAGAATAAGAGTAGTTTGAATATTAGGCACTGCCTGTTTTGGTTATATTTGCATGTTCTCTCTCTGTTTTTTTAATTCTCAGAGGGATTGTTTTACCATTTGTTCTTTTTTACAATGAATAATTCTTATTATTTATACACCTGACATATTTATTTTATCATCATTGTTATATTATTTTTAAATAAAGTTTGATTTTAATAGGGAATAAAACTGACTTTTCCATAGATTTCCACTCACTCAACCAACCTGCGACTCTGCCTTAACCACTCTGAAAGGTGGATATCCCTTCAAGGAAAAAGAAACATCTAGCAGAGGAATGAACCAAATCTCTTGAATGTGTGAGATTATTTAAGCTTTTGTATATTTAATGTATTTATAGGTTTAAACAGCTGGGAACATAAAACTTTAGATAAGCAGGTAATAAAGATGTATAACAAAGTTAAAGTATTGGTAGAGGCAACAAATTCATCATACAAAACAAAATACAGTGGAGAAAAAAAAATCCATCAATATGACCAAAGCATCATTAAACAAAACAGATTAGTTTTCCTAGGAGGAATCATGTTTAGGCCTCAGTTTTAACCAAACATTAACACTGTAAATAGCCCTGCTTACTAACAGCATCCTGAGACTGATGAGTTCTGTGAGTATATTGGACATCTGTCCAGAGTTTAGTTTGCAGATTTACGCTGATGACACAGTCATGCATGTGTC
>NW_015150649.1:524378-527121 GCF_000732505.1 Cyprinodon variegatus
TGTGCAGAGATTATCTTAAATTTGATTATTCTATCACACTTTTCCGATGCAGCTACTCTCTGGTAACCTGGCATATATCAGATTGATATCTGAGGTTCAATTTGAGTTCTACAACGAATCCACCTGGAAAGGCTCCTGTAGAAAGGGTTCGCCAAAAAGGAGGGACATCCAGTACAATTCTTTGAGCTGATTGGGTAAATCAATAGGTGGCTGTTGCCTCCCATGTAAAACTTTTAGCCAATCGCAGTGGCAGGAGCAGTTGACATATCACGTTCTACATTTATTTCACAGCTAGCAGAGTTAACTGAAAACCATATAAAAATCCGGCCAGGAGGAACAAGCAAACATCTTTTCCATCCACAAAGGCGCAAATCGCATCCTTGTTTTTCAAAAAGAAAAAGGCTATTCCAGCTAAAATCGGAGAGGCCATGCATTTCATTGGTCCTTAACATTTCTGTATCGATGCTAATGCATATTTTCAGGAGTTTGTGAATTCACAAATCAATTCATCTTGTTTCCAAGGTAAACTGTCTGGTCACAGAGTCACCAAACCACCCTAAAACCTTTGGGAAGTTTTTACAATCAGGCTTATACTAAAAGCCAATCAGATTTCACCACTTTAATATTTCAGCAAAGTGTAGTAGTTTAGATCTTTCAACTTTTCCAAATACATTTCTTTTTTAAAACTACTTTTTATATGTATCAATGGATTGACCTCTAAACCACCGAGTGACGTTATAGATAAACTGTAGTAGATCAACCAGAGCCGTGTCAGGAGGACACTGTAAGATCCCTTTCCGTAAAGCCTCTTTTGTCCAAAGCACTCTCTCTGTGAGAGGTACTGGTCTTTGGAATCACTCCCTGTTGATTTAAAATCTCTGACCAGAATAAAATTTTCACAAAACAAAGCAAATCCTGGCTTTGTAAAGAACAGCATTGCATTAATGTTTAACATATATCATAACACATATTTACTCATTTTAATCTCTCTTCTGTGTATATCTATATTTTAATATGTTTTTTTATTACTCTGTTTAGTGTAGTGTTTTACTTTGCTTATAAAGGGCCTCCTCAGGACAGAAGCTGCAATTAGCTCATGCTATAAGCAGCAATCTACTTGTGAAAAAAAAAAAAGAAGGGGATGGTGGAATTTTTTTTTTATTGGAAGCAAACGTACATCCTAATGGATATAGTCTATTTACCTAAAACAGTATGCATGGAATGGTTGTTACATGTCACGCACGCCGGGTCATTGACCTTGACCAAGGCTCCTTACTGTAGAACAGCAGTCTGTCCCTGGACTTGCATGGCTATCACTGCCCTTACATAGTTAGGAATTAATGCAGAGGACAACATTTCTACTCGGTTCAGCTTCATAGTCATGGTAGGCTACTTCTTTGATTTTATTTATTTTGCTCAGGCTATTCGTAAGCCAACAGCCTGCCAAATGTTTAAAGGTTAATATTCTTGCCATTACTGTTGATATATAGTATAAATTTACACATTAAGAGATAAAATGTCACAGGGGATGGTATGGGGGGATGGTCATTTAAGAAGGGGGAGGATTTTTAAGATGCCATCCCCCCTCTTCTCCCCTCAACTCCAGTACTGGCTATAAGCACCATTATGCCAGCAAGGGGCTGATGTTTTTTCAGTATGTCTTTGTTAATGTGTTTCTGTCCTATAAAATAAACTCAACAAATAAATTAAATTTACTTATGATTGTCATCATTCCTAATTGAACATCTCAGTTCCACAATGCTGCATTTCAACAGATAACTTCATAGAAGATACATTGGAATTTATTCTCAAAGGGACTGTGGCCTAGAATTTAGAGCTGACACTTTTTTATATATATATATTTATTTGCCTTTTTTTAGATGTTGTACAAAGTCTTAAACTTATGGTCATATCAAAAAGTTAATGTTGAGATACACACAGAGCATTTACACAAAGAGACACACATAGAAAAAACTGGGCATATATATCATGCATAAAGTACATCTAAAATCTTATTATCATGGAGTCCATATGAATTTAAGAAAACAAACATGGTGACTAGTGGCAAGGTCTTCTATCACGAAGAGTTAATATCTTGTTGAGCTGGTGGCTTTAAGAATGGCTGCAAATTATTTTAAAATTAGTTGTGTTTAGAGCAGAACACTTGTGCGTTCAAGAGGGCAGCGGGTATTTTGTTCAAAACCCCACAAACTTCTACTTATAAAGACCCCTAACCCCGAATTGCTTCCTAGGAGCTGCGGGCTGCCCACTACTCTTTTAGGGACGACTTAAATGCAGAAGACAGATTTGGTTGTTCATTCAAAATGACTGATAAAGTTGATCATCATTATCCCAAAAATGTTCCACACAAAGCAATCTCCTCATAATGCCAAAGTCGTTGAGGTGTACCGGTCTATCCTAAGTTTACAAAGCTGTGCTATTCCCATCTGGTCATCCCAAATGAATTAAGGGAAATACAATGCTTAGTGTATACAGACTTCTGACTTTGAGGACAGAAATAAAAGCTTAAAAGGATAGATATCTGTCTCATTATTCCATTACTGGATAGAAATATTTGCGTTAATCTCAACTGATCCAAAATAGGAACCATATAACTGGTTTGTATGCTAAGTAGAGGCAAATTTGAGCAAGAGAGACATTATTAGAGGTGGGACTGAAGGCGTCACAAAGACAGCTGATTGGTTCCCAAAGGTTGTTTTTTTTCATAACTAACCATATAAAT
>NW_015150649.1:528184-530878 GCF_000732505.1 Cyprinodon variegatus
TGGTATTCAAATACATTTTTGGGGGCAGGTGCTCAGGTTGGAAAAAAGGCACCTTATACATCGCATGGAGGGGCCAACAGCCAAACACCGCTTGATGTTGACATTCTAACAATCTTCCACAGTCCATAACTAGCAATAGCATATTAGTGTCAATTAAATAAATGAACATTTCAAATATAAATCCCAGAATTCCAAAATATTTTCAAGTTTATTAGGTATATATGACAATTTCTGTATGATTTGCATTTAAAATATGATAATCATAAGTTTTTATCTCATTACAGGTTCAAAATATGTAATAATCTAATCTAAATTATCTTATTGCCCTTTTTCAGGTTGGGCACAATAAGTTTTTTTTTTTTTTTGCAGTCCAAGATGTCTGTCAATAAACACAAAAATTGAAAATGCAACTTCATCTTCACACCCCCCTTTAACTGAATAGAACCTTATAATAGTTATTTTTATGAATTATGATCATTTGTCCTCATGTTTGCCTTTAAATTAAATGTTTAAGAGATGAAAGGTAACTTGTTTGCTGTAGTTGTCATAGAAACAAGCTGAATATATATCAACAAGGAGTCCCTGACAGGGACAGTTACAGCAAACCATAATTACAACTATGAGAATCTTTAAGTTATTATTTATTTTCTAATCTAATAAAAGAGTTGCATTTTAAACCGTTGAAGCCATTAAATACGGAGGTAAATCGCTTGTTTAGTTACCTGGAAGGTTAGCTGGCCCTTCACCAGGACAAGGCTGTGTATTGAGGTGGTACTGCATGTCTTACGGAGCAAAATTACAAAAATGTAGACTCTGCATTGGATAGGCTTTTAAATTCATAAATGGTATTTTTGGCCAAAGACTAAAAAAGGTAAAAAAAAAAAAACAACAAAATGAAAAACAATTTCAGGAGGGCACTTTTTTTGTCCAGAGGGGAAAGGAGCAGGTGCTCTAGCACCACCTACCGATAGGTTTCGACATGTTTACATCCCTACCTAAAGTCATATGAAATGATCCCCAGATGACATCCTTTCCTGGATGGATGGTGTCATCTCATCTCCTGTTTGGTTCATTATTAACAACAATCTAACCTAACTTCACTAGTGAAGCTTTGATTAACAGTTAGGGATCGGTAGTAACCCTAAACTTACTAATACCCCACCTCCTAATAAACCCCACCTTCCAAATAAGTAATTCATAGTATAATTCATATTATTGCCATTACTGTTGATATATAGTAGAAATGTACACATTTCAGAGATAAAATGTCACAGGGGATGGTATTGGGGGATGGTCATTTAAGAAAGGCGATGATTTATAAGATGCCATCCGCCCTCTTCCCCCCTCAACTCCAGTACTGGCTATAAGCACCATTATGCCAGCAAGGGGCTGATGTTTTTTCAGTATGTCACAATGCTGCATTTTTACACAACAGATAACTTAGAAGAAGATACATTGGGATTTATTCTCAAAGGGACTGTGGCCTAGAATTTAGAGCTGACACTTTTTATACATATATATATATATTTATTCACCTTTTTTAGATGTTGTACAATAAGTCTTACACTTATGGTCATATCAAAAAGTAAATGTTGAGATACACACAGAGCATTTACACAAAGAGACACACAGAAAAAACTGGGCATATATATCATGCATAAAGTACATCTACAATCTTATTATCATGGAGTCCATATGATTTTTAAGAAAACAAACATGGTGACTAAAGGCAAGGTCGTGGAGCTGGTGGAGCTGGTGGCTTTAAGAATGGCTGCCAGATATTTTAAAATTAGTTGTGTTAAGAGCAGAACACCTGTGCATTCAAGAAGGCAGCAGGTATTTTGTTCAAAACCCCACAAACTTCTACTTAAAAAGACCCCTAACCCCAAATTGCTTTCTAGGAGCTGCAGGCTGCCCACTACTCTTTTAGGGATGACTTAAATGTAGAAGACAGATTTGGTTGTTCATTCACAATGACTAATAAAGTTTATCATCATTATCCCAAAAATGTTCCACACAAAGCAATCTCCTCATAAAGCCAAAGTTTGTGAGGTGTACCGGTCTATCCTAAGTTTACAAAGCCGTGCTATTCCCATCTGGTCATCCCAAATGAATTTAAGGAAATGCAATGCTTAATGTATGCAGACATCTGACTTTGAGGACAGAAATAAAAGATTAGAAGGATATCTGTCTCTTTATTCTATTACCTGATAGAAATATTTGTGTTCATCTCAACTGACCCAAATTAGGAACCATATAACTGGTTTGTATGGTAATTAGAGGCAAATTTGAGCAAGAGAGACATTATTAGAGGTGGGACTGAAGGCGTCACAAAGACAGCTGATTGGTTCCCAAAGGTTGTTTTTTTTCATAACTAACCATATAAATGCACCGACACCTGTGCTGTTCTGTACACTGGAAGGAGAGGCTTCTGTCTGCTATTAATTAACAGGTTGTTAGTACAGATCCCAAACTCAAGATCGCAACAATGGTTGAGCAGTTCGTCGGAACCTGGAGGATGACCTCCAGTGAGAACTTTGATGAACTTATGAAGGCATTTGGTAAGAAAACTATGATTAAGACAAACTCTACCACATAGTCTCTATGTCAAACAACGTTGAATCTGCAAATCCGACAGAGAAGTGATTTTGTCTTGCATTTTTAAGTAAGCATGTGTGCTGATTCTTTCTTGCA
>NW_015150649.1:531395-542314 GCF_000732505.1 Cyprinodon variegatus
GTAACTGCTTCTTATTTATAGGATGTACCAAAAAAAATAAAAATACAAAAAAACAACAATGCTCAACCTGAGATTTGTACAACTTTTTATGTTCTGACCCCTAAACTCACTTTCTTTTTCTTCGCACAGAGATCCAAAAGGGGAAATGTGGAGGCAGTGAGGACCTTTGAAAAAGAGGCATGAATGTAATCACAATAACGGCTGTAGCAATGATTAAATAAAAATTATGTTGCAACATATTTGCCAAGTGTTTTTTTGCTTTTTTTTTTAACTGAGTCAATTAGCTGACATATAAAGATATGCTAAAATACTTGGAATTTGAACCATAAACGGTCCAGGAATGAAGCCATGTTATCTGCATGTGATCTTACACCCAGAAGGATTCATTCACCACTCTCTTCTTTATAGGAAACCCATAACAAGCAAAAATATGTAGCAAAAAAAATGGTTGCTTAGGGTCGCATCAAGGAGGCCAATAGGATTCTTGTTTACTCAGGGAACTGGGAAACCTCCATTCCACACAGGCATATAGATCCTATAGTCAGTGGTATTCAAATACATTTTTGGGGGCAGGTGCTCAGGTTGGACAAAAGGCACCTTTTATGTTGCATGGAGGGGCCAACAGCCAAACACCTCCTGATGTTGAGATCTTCCACAGTCCATAACATATTGGCATATTAACATGGCATATTAGTGTCAATTAAATAAATGACCATTTCAAATATAAAGCCCAGAATTCCAAAATATCTTCAATTTTATTGGGTATATATATGACAATTAATTTCAAGTGCATAATATGTAATAATCGTATTTTAAGTCATCTTATTTCCCTTTTTCATATTGGGGACAATTATTTATTTTTTATTTTTTACAGTCCAAGATGTCTGTCAATAAACACAGAAATTGAAAATGCAACTTCATCTTCACACCCCACTTTAACTGAATAGAACCTTATAATAGTTATTTTTACGAATTGTGATCATTAGGCCTCATGTTTGCCTTTAAATTAAATGTTTAGAAGACAAAAGGTAACTTGTGCGCTGTAGTTTTCATAAAAATAATATGTAATTTTCATAAGAATATACTGGCACCTGGTAGCCCCCCTATGCAATTGTTGACCAGTATGTATCTTTGTGGATCTAATGGTGCGAAGAATTCCTCTTAAACCCACCTCATAGTGCAGTGACTGGCCGCACCGGACCGTATTTGTACTGCAACACATGCCAGATTTCAACATGATGTTGAGCCATTTAAATTCGATATGAATCTCCCTAAAATGAGTTTTTGGAACTTTGGATGTCTGTAACATGTAGTGGTGCACTGTCAGCACCGGTTCGATTCAAGGTGCACAGTCACTATTTTTCCGGGTGTGATGTGTGATCATATACTACTGAGAATTGCATAATTGTATCTTCTTGGCCGATTTATGGAACTGTCGCCATATCCTGAACCTTTATCACGTGTTGTACTTCATATGGGACCCACCCAGATAATGTTGGTTACGGGCCTATTCTTGTGTCGTTACGCCAGTGTCCAGAGGGGAAAGGGGCAGGTGCTCTAGCACCACCTACCGATAGGTTTCGACATGTTTACTTCCCTACCTACAGTCATATGAAATGATCCCCAGATGACATCCTTTCCTGGATGGATGGTGTCATCTAATCTCCTGTTTGGTTCATTATTAACAACAATCTTACCCTTCATTAGTGAAGCTTTTGATCAACAGTTAGGGATTGGCAGTAACCCCAAACTTACTAATACCCAGTAATTCATAGGTAGGACAGGACCCAATGTGTCTTTAGAGCAAAACTGTCCAACTACAGTAATACATTTATATTATTCATCCTCACATGCAAGCTAGAATATGAATCAGTAGTGATAATCATGGGCTTGACCTTGTTCCTACAGCTCACTCAGCATTTTAGGATCCAACTCTGCATCTTTTCAACAAACAAAAAAGTCAAACCTTGTGTTTAGTATGTTTATAACTTTAAAATGACAGGCTAACATATTTTCTCCCTGTTGGTTACCCAAAGAAGACATCACACAGAGCCAGCTCTAAATACAACATCCATTGGACTCTGGTGTATATAATGAGGTTTATTTATTTTGCTTTAGGAACTACCACAAAGAATCGCTGTTTTTCCAGTCATCCCTGCAGGAGTTCCTGTCAAGGTTTGGTGTAAAATGAGGCCCCTTTATTTGATGGTAAAGCTTAAAGGAAGCATGGTGGACATTCTTTAAAGTGAGACGATGTGAACAAGCTCCTAAACAATAGTATTCCCCCATGAGCTGAACCACCACATACCTGCAGGCTTTTATGTGTCCACAAACATGACCAGTTGGGTGAACTTTTGTCTGGAGTGGATTTTGATCAGAAATGACTAAATATAAATAAGTGTGCTGAATTAGGCCAGAAAGCACCACAAGGTGTTATTATGTTTAGCATATCCTCTCCCGGCTCCTTCCTGTTAATGTGTAACACTTTTACACACTCATAACCTTGAATTGAAATTAATTAAAGGTAAAGGAAAGGGAACAAAGAATCCTGACTCCTTAAAACCTATTTTTTTCTCTCATTAATGAATAAACATGTGTTTATATTGAATCAGATGAGAATCAACAATATAAAAGCCATCTCCTTATTTGTATCAGACACTTATTTTGCTTTACTAATGACTGCACAAAGTAGAAGCAGCAAAAAGCTGCGTGCTGCTTCATTTTTGATGCTGAGTGGTTACAAAGTAGTTTTGATATGTTTTTAAGTGAGTCCACCTGAAAACTTCATCTGTGCAGGCGCTCAGACCCTCGTACAGTGGCGGTGTTCTGTCACTGGGAATCCCGCTCAATAGCAGCCTCTGGCCTGGTCATCTCTTTGCGGTTTTCCTCTACTGTTCGCAGCGACTCGAAGGCCTTTGTCATGTACATAGTCCAAACTGCAGGCACCAGAATAATATAATCGAACATATTTTGCTGGCAGGTTTCGATATGTTTTAGTTAATTTAGGCATTAATAATGTTTTTCAGAGGAGTGATCATAGCGATCTGCAGCAGTGTTATGTCTGTCTCCATGCCAGCTTCAAAATCAGCTCCTTTGATTAGTTGACGTTGCAAAAGTTCAATTTTTCCAACTCCAGCAGCTGCTGCTTCTGAAGCACGTCACGCGCATCAGATGCTCCTGCTGCTCAAAACACGCTGCGGACCTTTTGCTGCGCCTTGATGCGCGTCAACCATTGACTTTGTATGTAAACTAGCTGCTTCTGCTGCATGCGGTCTGAACGTAGCATTAGAAAAAATTGAAACTCGATAGCATGCAGGGTTGTTTATTTTACAACAGTGTTGAGCTTAAATTTAACTTGTGCTTGAAAAAAAAAACTTCAAACACATATTATCACACTCAAACTTTGAGGAAAATAAAAACACTTGGCAAACCTTTTTTTCTCAAGCACTTATTTGCATGCGTGGAAAAGTTTCAGAGAAAATTCTCTTGATAATATAAAACTCTTTTTCTTGTATACTTGCAGCTGATGCATTCAGGTGTGGCTGCAGACACCTCAGCCAAGGTTTAGCATGTTTAACCACACAGTAAAGCAAACTGTCTGCTGGCGTATCTCTGGAAAAACACACAGAGGAATTTTGGAGGGTGGCATAGTGCGGAAAAAAGACTTTGTTGTGGTGTCTGCATCTTAAGTATGCAGTCACAGACAAACACAGACATGCTGACCTTCTGCTGCAGGTGGTAAGTGGGCTGAAAGGGTTTGATACTCGAAAGGTCAGACTATGCCTTTTTTTTCTCCCTGGTCTTAATGAATCACATACAAATACATATATTTTGAAAAAATTGTATTGCAAAGAAATCGAGATATTCGAAAGTACAAAAGCTTAAAGATTAATTAAGATTAAAATGCTTTTTTTCACTTTTTTTTTTAACATACAAGACATTTGTTAGGGTAAAATTTTACAGATACAGGTAACAGATGGTCCATTTTAAAAAGATATAGGGACAAATATCAAAAAAAGTTCTTTGAACTCAAAATAGAGCAAAAGCAGCTGTTTTTAAGGAAGCTGAGCTTCCCATGTAAAGTGCACCGGATTGGCCTTCTGATATCAAAGCATTAATATCCGATCCAGCTTTTTAGTCAATAATAGGATCAGTGCCTCTCTACTACATATTGCATGGACCCATTAGCTCAAGGTTACCAACTGGTGCCCAGACATTTTCCTGAAGTCAAAGTCATTCAATTCCTGGAGTAGTGAGGGGCCTTTCGAATTTCATTGAGGAGGCAGTTATCATGTAAACTACCTAATTTGGTTTAAAAAACCTGAAATATTACAAGGTCACACAAAAAAGTATCAACTAGAATAGAAATGATTTGAATATTTTGTTTAATGCAAAAGCTATAGGAGGGTCAGACTGCAGGGAGAGGGGGGAGCTCAGTCATTTACTTTGCTCCTGGTGAGAATCTCACAGAACATTAAAATATGTTCGAAGGAAACATTTGCAAAATATCTGCAAAAAGCAATGGAAAATGTAACTTTACAATGGTTGTAGTCCCTCCAAAGGGATGATACTAATACTGACTGTATTTTAATTACTTTTTCTCTCTGTAATAATTAAAAGATTATCTTTTTTTAAAAATATTACTAGAATTTTCCAACTCCCTTATTTTATTCCCATTACTTTCACAGCTCTGACTGAGGTTTTAGTTGATTAGGAGGTGAGTAGATCTGTAGCTCTGAACAGAACACCTTATACTTCCATATGATCAGAGGACTCGCAGTTTGTACTTTCAGAGGAAACCCAAATGAAAACATAAACAACAATGGACCATCAGGAAAGTTGGCTTGATGGACACTTTGCGACGTGCTGAAGGCAGCAGACACTTCCTGACAATGCACTGGAAAGATAACCTCAGCCTTCGACAGCAGGGAGGAAAGCGGAAGCCATTAGTCACAGGCTGACCTTTCTCCACTGCTTGTAGACGGGACGTAGAGCAGTCAAAACCCAAACAGCAAGATTCTCTTAGAACTTCAGGGAAGAGTTAACAAACAATAAGAAGCTCATTTAGAATAGATTATTGTTTATTTGATAATAAAGTGACATCTGTTGTTTGATTATAAAATATTTTTATGTAAAGTATAAGTAAAAGCATCTTTCTCTAATGATATACTTGCATTATTCCTTTCCTCATTGAACAGATCAGTTACAGTATAAGAAATCAGTGCCTTTAGAGCAGAACTGGGTCTGAGGCTCCTTTTCTTGTTACGAGCATCACCACTAATTAAATTTGGTGAAACCTCCAGGAGGGGCCTAAATTTAATTGGCTGGATTTTAGAGCAATCGTTGATTATTGTTTATCATTTGCTTGGATTTATTATTGAAGAGACAAGTGACAAGATTAAATTGAAAGTGTCATATTCTAACTATATTAAACAAGGAAAATTACTCTGCACTTTTACAAAGGGGATTTTAAAAGTCTTTCAAACTGAAACCATCAAATATTATAGTATTCTTAATAACATAAATATTTGTGTTAGAATTCAACATTGTTCATGCCTGAATTGCCTTACTTTACAATATAGACAGCAGTCTAAAGAAGTATGACTGGGTATTGAAGCAAAATTATCATATTTCTGGATCTAAAGCCATTTCTAATGACTCTGAAAACTAAAGGACAAAGTGTAAAGAATCTGTAATGGGGTTGAGTGGGGTTGTTGAGGAGTGAGCCAGCTCTCCTGTAAGGTGGGTAGTGGTGCATGCTCTGTGGTGAGGGCAGTGGAATCCTGATGATCTTCTCTGCAGTCCTCAGCAGTCTCTGGATGTGCTTACCATCCCAAAGGAATGTGTCATTGATCTAAATAAGTCTGAGAACAAACAAAGGGAAAACAAGAAAAAAAAAAAAGGTCAGTCTGCCTTAAAAGATGTGGCTGCAAGTTAAGATTTGGGGTGATTGCTTATCTCAGATGTGTAAGGTTTGTTTGGATTGCTGCTTCCATTTAATAAATAACTCTAAATATTAGAATCCACTTGAGCATCTAAAACATTGAAATGTGGCTAAAAGCCAGCATGTAAGATGGCATGTGCTTTTTCACAACGGTACAGGTATATTGTTCATACTTACTGCAAGGAAAGCTTCGAACTCAGAGCTGTTGACTTGGAGGAACTTTGGACTTGAATCTACCCTATATGTTCCATTTAAAAACATTTTTAAAAATCTGAGTTTGTTTCTGATGTCAGCTTTGTATCCTCTGAAGTCTATGGCTTTGCAGCTGTTTCATAACGTCAGTGTAAATCTCAGCATGATAGAACCTCACTCTCTTCCTTTCAATTCACAGCTGCACATTAAAAAAGTTCCTACCCTGACCAGAAGGTATTTCATCATTTAATCAAAAGGGCTAAAGACAGGGCACAGAGCGAAAAAGAAGGATTGAATAAGTGCAGGCAATGAAATAGTTTTGTCATGAGGATGGAACGTCAGTTGAACTTAGGGTAAGAGTGAGAAAAACCGTCTGCAAACTTGCTCATGCAACAGGACTGAAATGTGATGATGCAAACAGGGCTGGCATTCTAGAGCCGGAAAACAAATGGACAGGAAGAGGAGGCTTGGTGCTGTTACACCAGCAAACATCCTTACCTCAGTGTGCTAGCAGCAGGGGAAGGTGCAGGGTGTTAAAGGTCCTGGAAAGCCTGAGAATTAAGCAAGAGAAGGATTAGGAAAAAAAATGCTGCTATGATCAGGAGCTAGCCAACAAGCAGTGGTGCTCTCCTCGTCCCCCTTGGTGTTCCTGTCATGTCTCCAGGGAGGCAGACATAATTCAGTTAATTGGTTCTCAGCTTAACATATAAGACCAACCAGAATGCCTTGAGACTTTCCTCTGATGCCTCAGCAAACAAGTTTCTCCTGTTTAACCCACATTTTTATGCTTCATTCCAAAGCTTGACTAAATATATCTACATTTCTTCATGAAGTATGGTGCATTTTAGAACAAACTGCAAGGGAACAAGGGGCTCTTTGATCTCTGCATGACATCAGTGAATTAAAGAGGTTAATCCCATTTCAAACTGCAAGAACACTCTCAAACTATGCAAAACATGAGAGGCCTGATGGATTGAGACCAGCTAACCACACAGTTCCTGAATCATGTGACTCCTGCTACCTCCACCCACTCACAAGACAGGATATGAGTTTCCCAGAGTTATCTGGACATCTAATGAATGTTTTGTTCGTTTCTTTAACCTGCGGCCCACTACACACATTCTGAATAGGCTACATCAGCATGCTTTGCCCTTTGTATAGAATAACCTCTGAAGCAGCCCGGAGTTTAGAAATTAGGCAACCTGCCAGTTTGGAAACGCTGCAGGAACCAAAGGCCTGTGTCCTTCTGTAAGAGTTGGCAGGCTTTTAATCAGTTTCTGATAAACTGTGATTCACTTTCAGAGCAAATTATTGCCGACTAAAATGGATGTTTTGCTCTCTGGTGAACTTTCACATTGAATTTATTTTGAAACACTGAATTTTTAGTTCTGATAGGTTAAAAATAAAGCAGTTTTTGAATAGTAATGTAATTTGTAACAGGAAATAGGTTATTCAAACCAACTTTGTTGGTTCATTTTCACCACTATGTTTCACTGCAAGAGATAAGGGATCAGATCACATACATTAAACCTGTCTGAAACATTAAGGAGATCAAAATAAGTAAAAAAAAAAAGTCAGAAATAAGAAGCACTTAAGGAATTCAAGATAGAACAGGTGAGAAACAAAACCCCTGATAAATCAGTCTGTAAAGTGCTACAAAACCAAAGTCAGAGCATTGATTGGTGAAACTGAGGCCATTCGATCGCACTTAGTCCAAGAGAACATTAAAAAGTAACAAAAAAAGTAAACAGCATTTGAACACTGCAAGCTGGCTTAACATCAAGTTCAATGTTTCCAATTTATCATGGAGAATTTGGATAAAAATGGTGTCCATGGGAATCTTCAAGGCAAAAATCACTGCTGACTGAAGAGACCACAATGACACATTTCATAAATCTCCATGACTTTGGGAAATATTTTGGAGACTGTGCAGACAACAGTGGAAATCTTTAGAAACGTCTGTCACTTCAAATCAGGAATTTAAAAAAAGGAGTATTACTGTATATTAACAGTGGAAATGTAGAAGGTAATGTGATGATCTGGAGATGTTTTCCTGCCTCAGGAGATACAAAAACCTAAAGCTATCTGTGAAATCTGAGAATTTCATTTTGTGACATTAAACTGAAGCTTTCTGTGAGCTATGCAGAAATACCGGCCAATTATTTTTGTATACTGTATAGAGGCTGGTATTTTTAGGGTAACTTGAACATATGGAATTGAAATAAACCACCATTTATTTTGCTTTGCTCTTTACAGAGGAAAAGCATATTAATGGTCAGATTTCCATTAGAAAACAAACAATCTCCTTCTCATCCAATGTTTTCTTATATCCTCCCTTGTCTCCTTGTATCCTCTGCGGACAAACACACAGCCCTCATGCCGCCACCGTGTGGGGAGTGTTAGCTTTATTAGTAAAATGATCGACTTGGCTTCCTTAGCTCTCAAAACCCCTTTTTCAAATTGCACGACCTTGTTCCATCAGCGAAACAACTTCTTGTTCAGACACAGCAACCTGTTTCACAGTAACTTTATCAGCCATGTGTCCTTTCTACATCAGTAAATGCATTCCTCTCTTTTTACCATTCATTAGACTCAACAGTTAGCACAAACTCTCCATGAAGGAGACATATTTACATTTCATGTGGCTATTTTACGGATTTCCTGTCAACTGTTAGATGTTTTTTCCTTAACAATACATAATAAGTCATTTATGTGTCCAAATTGTGTCTAAGGAAATTAGTTGGAAGGAAGCAATCTATATGGGATGTTATGGAAGGCAGTTTATTATTAGCAGTCTGACTTAAGTTGTTGCCTATTTTTTTTTTTTTTATCAAAACAATAACAGAAAGTTTCAATATTACCACAATATGACAGACATAGCTTTATAAATACTCAGCCGACACATGCACACTGAAATCCCAGCAGGTTTTTGGGTTTTCTACTCAGGTCAGCGTTTGCCAGACACAGCTTTTATTTAGACCCGATTAGTTTTGGGCACAGTCATCGTATGGCCTCTGTTGGCCTGGATAACACTCATTGGTGTCCGCCTCACTGGATCTATTCAGGCGGGTAGGCAGAATTACGTAGAACTGGCAGACCTAGCCCAGACACCTAACCCAAAGTTTCAGGCCAGCCCAGTCAGCAAATGCAATGCCCCCCATCACATCCCATTCCTAAGAGACAGGAGGACCTAGATCCTGCAGGATGAAGTGATCCAAACAGGAAAATAAAAGTCAGAACGTATGAGAGTGACAGAAAAATTACCCAGCAAGTCAACTTTTACACACATCTGAATTACTGACCTCAGTGATCTGTGTGCCAAATGACTGATTAGTCACTCCTTTAACATATTTGGGATTTCAGCTTGTTGGTGGATATACTTTGCAACAAAGCTTAACTGTACAAAAGGAAGTATGTTTTTTAAAAGATAAAAACTGAAACAAAGCCAAATCTGCTTTAGAAACATTAAAATGAATGAGCAGGAGTTTCACATTATAAATAAAAGATAGAAATTGCAGCTATAAATTCTTGTTCAAAGCTAGTCTGGAATGCTTACTTTGCTAAATTGATCCTCTGCTGCCCTCTTGTGATATGGAAGTTTTAGCTTAAGGCAGTGCATTGTCTTGTCACACTACTCAGTTTGTAATAAAGAAGTACTATATGATTAATAAAGTGCTTTCTGCCTTATTGAACCTATTGAAGTTACACACAGAAATTACAATCTGATGAAAATATTAGCTCAATAAAATGTTGCAACAACTTTATTCATTCTTTGTTCAGAAAAATATTGTCTTCAATCATAATTTTTGAAAATAAACTTTTAATATTACAGCTTAAGTGGTTTGGATTATTTTGCAATTATACAGTTTTTCAAATTGTGGCTTAATATATTTTCTACATATCTAATTAAAACCAATGTTTTTGCCTGAGCTGAGGACTCATGTAGAAGGAAAAAAGCAATTTCAAGGCTGGAAATTGTTTTTTAAGTCACTACTGAACAATTCTTTCCTATGATGTTAAAGGAAAAGACAGCGCCATCCTCAGAAATAAAACAAATCTTAATCTAAAATGAAGTTGAGTGAAATAAGAAGAATAAAATTATAACGATCTTTTTTTTTTTTTAGCTTTGAGCAGGATAAGGAATGGAATACTAAATCACATTTGAATTTTTCATCTATTATTAGTGTTAGTAATTATTATTGATATGCTCATTTTTCCCTCTTGTTGTTTTTGTTTGAGCCAGTCAGAGAATAAAATGCAAAAAAAATAAATAAAAATATTTTCAAAATGGCCTTCATAGACTTAGACTTGTTTCCTGATATAAAATTATTGCATAAAATCATATGTCGTTCCTGTGCTGGTATTGAATACAACAGTGGGTATGTTTACCTTATCAAGTGGCTGAAATTATTGCTTAATATTAAGTTAATCGCTGGGCGGGTTTGGGGTAAAAAAACGGCCTCTTCCCTCCAATGGAAAAAAAAGTAATTGTTGCTATGGCAACACAGTGACACCCGTGTGTGGTTGTAGCTCTGTGGGGCAGGGTGACATAAAATTTAACATTTCACATTTCTTAAAACAAATGTATATGGTAAAATAAAATTATTTCAAAGAGGACCTCAAATTTTGCATTTGATTACGTTTTTGTTGGGATCTGGAGATTCTCCACCTTCTCCAGCAGAGTGCGCTGTGGATCCTCCTGGGCTGGAGCCCTCCAGCACAGCTGACGTCCATCAGCTCATCAGGAGACCTGCCTTTATAAGCAGCTGCCAGACCTTCCTTC
>NW_015150649.1:542604-554474 GCF_000732505.1 Cyprinodon variegatus
TAGCCTGGACCTCTTCAAGGTATCCACTGAAATATCTGATAACCCATTTAACTCATCTGCAAACCAAGTTAACCAACTATCCGTCTCTGCAGACGCCAGAGTATCCTGCCTGGACCAGAACCTGAATCTTGTTCTTGTCATTTGTGTGAAACTTTAATAAACTCTGTTAAACCTTTTACCAAGTCTCCAGTGGTGTTCTGCATTGTGGGTTTTATCTCTAAACCGATCATGACAGTTTTTTTTCTTATACCTAACTTGTGATTTTCTGTCAGTGTGATGAAGATGGAGCAAACTGGTGTTTCCTCCCCCATTGGGCTGCTGTTACACCTGCTGCCAAATTCCAGTGAGCCTGCACTGCTGCAGACTCACTAGACTCGCTGGATGATCTACTGGTACTACCCACTACATGGTTTGGGATGGCACTTAATGTGGCGGACCCTCCGCGGGAGCAAGCAAACAGAGGGTTAGTGCTCAGGGTACATCACCCGACCAAACAGTACCTCATCTGTTCCCTGAATTTTTGTCAAAGCTGGGGAAATTGTCTAAAAAATTAAACTTCTGAGCATCTCTACTTTGCAGAAAACCCTTTTCTTAAATAAAAACACCTGAAGTAACACAGGTACCCTCTTTACCAAGCACAATGTCCAAAAACACCCAGTACACCAAACACCCAAAATATGAATTATAATTGGAGAGCGTTCTGACCAGCTGTCTCACTGTGTGGTGTGGAGGCTGCAGCATCTCAGACTGGAAGAAGGTAAGAGAGTAGTAAGAACAGCAGAGAGGATTATGGGGGCTCCCCTTCCTTCCATTAAAGACATTTCATCCCAGCACTGCGTGTCCGGAGCCCGTAACATAATAAATGACCCCTCACACCCCCAACATGGACTGTTCTCCCTGCTGCCCTCTTGAAAGAGACATTGCAGCATCAGGTCCAGCAGATTCCAGAATAGCTTCTTCCACACTGCCATTAGACTGCTGAATGTTATATAAAATGGTTTATTAAAAAAATAAAAAACCTGAATGTTGGAACTGTAACTATACAGTCGTATGTTTACATTACTTTTTTTCACCACAGTGGGGGTTTTTTTCATCTCAGTGTTTTTATCAGTGCTGCTTGCCTTTATCAAGGCTGCACTTTAAAAAATGGAAAAGTCTAGAGAGCTGCACTAAATGAAATCTATTTTTGAGTGTACACTTGTGTGTACAAAATGACAAAATAAATTTTGTCTAATGTCTAATCTAATCTTATGTCTACTCAGAGGTACTACAAACACATACAAAACATACACGAGTGTCATTGTATACAGAAGAGATGCATCACATCTCAGGATTTCAATTAGTGCAACAATAGCTTCTGCCAATAGAGTATTGAATGTAGCTTCGGGCAGTAAATCACTTTATGACACAAAGGTTCAAAAAGAATCATTGCTTCAATAGCATTCCTAGTAATGCTGAATGACCGGAACAGGTAGTGCAACAAGCTTCTGGGAACACATTAGAAGCTGAGTGATTAGATTTCATTCTGGCAGCAAGAGGAGAGTGAGGCATGTATATAAAGAGAGTGAAACAGGTGGAAAATTTGGGAATAAAAAGGAGCAAAAGTTGGAGCTGATTATGGTGCTAAATGCTGGCTGGGAAGTGACTAAGATAAATACACAGTGGAGTTCAAGTAATTAGTCCAAAACTAAAACAGAACAAAAACCAATGCATTACAAATTCATATAAATCTTTAGTTGAATATAAAAACACAAATATGACCAATTTATGATATATAGTTTCAGCAGTTGATTGTTTGCCCCACACATTTTCAAGTTAAATCAAAGCTGAGAAGGATTTTTAGAACTTTTTTTCTTTTGTAACTGGTTGTTTTTTGTGAGGAAATAATAAAACCAAGAACAGCATGTTCAAGAATATTAGGTTCGTTGAAAAGGTATCAAATCTGATTTTTGTCCGCGGGGTGTGTTAGAACTTTCTTTCATGAGTAAGTCACAAGTTAAAAGTATTATTAAAAGAAAGGTTCAAGAAAAATGGCAAAAACAATGGGAAGAAGATATAAAAGGAAGATGGCTTTACAGAATACAAAGGAAGGTTGGGAAAGTTCAAGGGAAAATTGGGAGGAACAGAATACTTAGGACATACAGGACTTAATTTAACATTACAGTTAATGGAAAAACATGAAACAGGAAGTTGCAATATATGTGGGGAATTTCAAACCATAGAACATGTTATGTATAACTGTAGGAAATATCAAAGAACACAGCTGATAAGGAGTCTTGAAAAGGAAAAAGAGCAGTATTGTCTAATAAATAGTTTAAGGAAAATCACTTACAATTTAGGTCATAGAATTATGTTTCATTTTTTATTGGTAACAGGTTTAGTGAAAAGAATATATTTTATATATTTATTTTATATTTTATAATATATATTTTTAAATACATATATATATTTTTGAGCATGTTTGTCCTGATCCACACTCCTTACTGATTGGTGGCGGTAATGCGCCATAAAGTTGTTTGCCAACCGCCAATAAATTCTAGAAGAAGAAGAAGTTAGGACTTTCTTAGGGGTAGCTATAGCTCCCCCTAGCGCCGCTACTGGGTAGCGCCAGTCCAACCGTCAGGTGCAGCAGGAGGCAGACTGAATTGCTTCCTTTCTAATGCGGGTGAACTGGTGGAGCATTTTGTGACTATGGCGAGTGACAGCTGTAACGACGGCTTCGAAATCGATTCTAAGCAGCTCCAAGCTAATGCCACGACGGAGTATTGCTTGAAGTTACAGCGGTGGATGTGGGAGCATTACTGGGGCTATGCTAGCTGGCAGAGCTGGCTGGCTCTGTCCGCCTTTCCTTTTCCTCCGCAGGGCACCGCCGCTCAGACACTAGCTGCTCGTGCTTCTAGCTCGGTCAGCGGACAGCAAGCGTCCGACACTGTGAGCTGGTACGGTCACCCGTATGCCTTCAGACCCCCTGGGTCATTCCCTCCACAGGCGGAGCAGCGCTCAGCCGCGGGTGAGGAGCGGAGGCAGCCGAACGGGAGTCCACCACCGGCAGGTAGGGCTCTCCTCTGCATGGTGCACCTTGCGTGGTTCCTAAAGGCTTCAGATAAGACCTGAATGTAAAGGGAAGCGGGATTAGGAAAAAGTCCAGCTGGTAAATAGGCTTATAAGGATTGTTCTTTGCTCTTTGTTTTCCTCTACGAGTTTTATTTAGATGTGAAGTAGCTTCAGAATAATTAAAGTGCCTTGCAAAATGATTAACACCTAAACTTTTTGCATCCAAACCATCACAGCAATGTAATTAGATTTTATGTGTTTAATGATCATGAAATAAAACTGTGATATGGATTGAAAAAATTACCTGTTCTCACCTCAAACTCTGAAACGTGTGGCGTGCATTTTTTCCAGCCCCCTTACAGAGCCGTAGCCAGAAAATTTTAATAAGGGTGGCCAGGCAATAACCAATGGGTGCCCCAAGCGGATAGGTGCCAGAGCCTCAGGGTCAATCTACACTGACCCAACAGGAAAATGAACAATCACAACATCCATTCCGTAAAAATTCAAAAAATATCCACTGGACTTGGTTTTCAAGATTTCAAATCTTGAAAACCAAGTCCAGTGGATATTTTTTTGAATTTTTACGGAATGACTATGACCTGGATGACTGAGAACCTTCATCAGCACAACATCCATATTTTCTAAATAAAGACAAACTATACTTTCCTACAGCCTTTGCTAAGAAATAGATGCATATATTTAAACATCCATGCTGTCTAAATTAAAGGTGTGGTGGACAAAATTCTTTCAGTTTTGAGTTCTGGCACGAACATCTTATTCATTGTCATTACTAACCTATTTTTATTAATAATCATTCAGCATAAAATTTATACCTACATGTACTAATATCTACATTCAATGGATTACTTATTATTAAAGTAGTTATTTATCTCTGATTTCAGTAAAGATTCCTAAATGACTTGCAGAGACATAATTTCCTCTTTACTCCATATAAGACAAGATCTAAAAAGAGCATGAATTCTGTATTTATCTTTAATGTTAGTATATTCATGTGCATAATTAACCACAGGGTTTTTGTTGTCAGGTTATTGTTTAAATATAGAAAATGTAAATGTTAAATTAGTTAGAACATTCCATTTGAGAGTATTATTGCTGTCACCGTCTGTATTAGAGGGAAAAAATGGTAGGGGTGGCCAATGATTGGGTTAGGGTGGCCATGGCCACCCCTCGCCCTCATCTAGCTCCGCCCCTGTCCCCTTGGTATCATACTTTAGTACAGTAGGATCACCTTCCCTGATAATTTCAGCAGCAAGTTTTTATTAAAGAAGTTATTATAATACTTTGAGCCATTTAGGCATTTTTTGCTAAATGATACCTCAAACTATAATGGTATGAATAATTTTTAAAGCTATTTTGGACAAAGAAATATGGGAAAGGTTTGTGCTTCTGGTGCTGGGACAGTCATGTTACTGTAAATTGTAGAAGTGGAAGGGGATTCCTCTATGTCTTCCTCATCATCATTACTTAGATGGTTGGATTAAGGTTTGGACCAAAAAAATCCAGCACAGCCTGGGAATTCGATGAAAACGCCTTCTAATGTGTGCACTGCATGCTCTTATTGATCTTTTTTTTTTTTGTAACAGTTCACAAAGAACTATTGAAATGATTTTCAGATTGCACATAAATAGATTCATTAATTCTTGGGGAAAAAGGGAATTACCTTAGGGTTAGGATTGCTGGTAGGTTGGAGGCAAAATTTTGAAGCCATTCTATTGGACTTATAACCACTAATAATTGGCCATTTATTGGGATGATAACATCCAAAGCGGTTGCAAACAGCCACTAAGTATTTACTGTATGATTGTAGACAGAATTAAACTGAGGAGGAACCCCATAATATGATGCACAAGTCCTACCTGTTTGAAAATTTTTAAACTTCATTGTTACTAACGTTACAAGCGATAAACTATTTCCCCCCTAATTCTATCGTGGCTACAGCAGGCTATGGCAGGTTATTTTGATATGTTTTAGATTGACTGAATATGTATTTCAGATATCTGAAAAAAAATAAATAAAAATTTCTCATCAATATGAACATTAAAAAAAAAATGGTATTCTTCACATCTAGAATAAACATTCTAAATGTCTAGAAATTTATTTCAGATCTCTTTTTTTCCTATTGTTACTGATCATGATTTGTATTATTTTGACTATGAAGAAATATATTTTATATATCATAAATGCATATTCAGTCAGGCTGATGAATGTCTAAACGGCCTGCAGTAGACCATATAAATCTAAGTATTAACTCGAGCAGTAATCTTCTCCTTCGCCATCTTCCTCTCCTTTGAACCTATAATATTTTTTTCTAATTTATTTGATGTTTTTCTTACCTTGGATAAATGAAAAACAAAAAACAAAATGTCAGGTAAATTAGAGAAGCTGCAGAAAGGTGTGTTAAACTAGGAATTTGCTTCCTGGCCGGCACTCTGGGCTGTAAGGGTATCGAAGAACAAATACATGTGGCCATATACTACATTAAATTCTAAAATGAAGTTTATGTAGGGATTGAAAATTTTCAGTTTAGGCAACTGGATGTGAAGTTTTCCAGAAGCCGTTTCACCTTGGATCCAAGAGGCTTCTTCAGTTTAACTAATGGTGGGGAGCACTGAGGTTAATGTACTGTAGGTATAACAAAGAAATATGGGAAACATCCTGGTTACACCTACAGGTATTAATCTCAGTGCTTCCACCACTAGTTAGAACTGAAGAAGCTTCTGAAAACCTGGAAAACTTCACATCCAGTTGCCTAAACTGAACGTTTTCAACTTTTTTATTTAGTTTTTTTTCTGTTTTGTATGTTATTTAATTTTTTCTACTTTAATTGTATTGTTAGATTTGTATCTGTGTCATTGTTAACATGGGACAAACCATGAACTGCACAAAGGAAAATAGTTTCTGCATTATATTCACAGGACGAGAGTACACAATCCCCTCGCCTCTCCAGAGGTTCCTGGCAGAGACTGTGGATTTCCTCATCCTGTTCTGTGTGAAGGCCACCATCGTCTTATGGATAATGCATCTCTGTGGAATGAAGTGAGAACCGTCAGTGTGATTAAGAAACAAAAAGCAATTCAATTAATCATTTCCAACTTTAGTTTCATACCTCATACGAACCAATCGTCTCCTCTTCTTTCAGGGACATTGCCAAGTTCATCACCCACTTCATTATTGAGGAGATCGATGAGAACACATCCATCGAGGACCTGCAGAAAATGATGGTGGTCGCTCTGGTTTACAGGGTGCTGGTCTGTGTCTACGAGGTGGGATACGTTTTTAACTGCCTGATTTGTTGAGTCACTTAAAGTAGAATATTTTTTAGTTGGTGAGTTGTTTTTTGGTTTTTTTTTTTGTTACTCTTACATTGATTGTTTTTAACATTAATTCATAAATCAGACGATGTCCTTGTCTCTCTAAAGTGGCAACAACCCTGGTACATGTTGTACAAAACCCTGATCTTTATAATTCACCTGAAGAACAAGATGTGAAGTTCATTAGGATGGGCAACATAAGATTAGCAGATATCACATTATGTTTATTTATATATGTATATATAATTACATTTTTTAAATGATTACAGTTTTTAATTTTCCCTTTCAGCTTTAAATTTTTTAAATGGAAAATGAGAATAGGTGTTCTAAACGGACTTAAGTTAACCACAGCGTAATGACTGTCTAGAATGTTTTTTTTTTTTTTTTTTGAAAAAAACTCAAAATCAAACATTGAGGGAAGATGAAGGTTCTTTCCACTACATTCACAAAGAGTTGCTTCATTGCTGCATGAAGTGACTTCTGTGCAACAAAACATCTTGTTCCATAGAGGGTCCATGATGCAACGTTGCATTCAGAATTGCCTTGGATGAAGTCATGCGTACTGCGTCTGGCGTTGGACGTCTGTGGCTGCGACATTGTTTTCCCACATGGGGCTGAGCTCTGGGACGTTGAGGCACCTCGGATCAGTCTGATTCAATCTCACTGGTTTCCTTTGATGTTTTACATTCATACCTCAGAAAATACATTTCTGGTCTAATTCAAGTGCTTCTTAGTTTATTAGAATTTCATTATCAAAAATTTACATTTTAGAAATTCATTTACTAAAAATGCACATTGATTGCTCATTACTCAAGAGGCTTGGAAACTAAAGCCTTTATAATAGATCCGTATACGGTAGCAGGGCACTGAAGCCTGAAGTTTATTAAAGCACAGATGTATACAGGAAAATGGACTATAATGACTATATTTCATCTTGAGCCACCTGTAAACCAGAGAAGAGGATTGGCTCAACTGTTGGTCTGTTGCACATCTTGTCTACATTGACAGCAGGTCATTTTTCAAAGAAAGCAGAGATGGTTTCAGGGGTGCAACATCATCCAAACTCATGAGCAGCTTCTGAATGAAGGTGAAGGTGCCAAACATGTTCTTTGGGTAGTCCAGATGCAAAGCATAAACCAGCCCAAAAAGTAACACATATGCATCAGCAAATGTGGTAATGTCCCTCATGACAAATTCATCTTCAACCATAATGGCTGTGGATACAGGACTGAAGTGAAGTAGAAATGGACTTCTTCCTCTGATCACTGTGACAATACCAATGGGTGTGTTCCTGATGTCCGGCTCCTCTGATTCCTCACTCTGGAAAATGCAAAAGCACACTGTAACTATTTCTGAATACTAATACAGCTGCCAACTCAACAATTAAGTATACAGCAAAGTATTACACAGTCGACCTTATTGACAGAAACACATTCATAAGGAATAAAAATATCGTAACTAAAATATTTTTAGTTATTATGATTATTGCACTCACTCCATGTAACACGTGTTACGCCGAATGTGTAAAATAAGGGCGCAGACAAGCAGAAAAAACGACTTCTCTGTGGCATTTACACAATTAAACAACATGCAGATGTGTTTGTGAAGACTTAACCATCATACTTACACGTTTTCTTGACTTCAGCAACGGCTCGCTCCGCTCGCTTCCCGACCGCCATGTTGGTTTGATTTTGCCTGACTGGTTCCCGCCGACGTTTGGACGCACTGACGTCATTACGTTGTACTTCTCTGTGCATTCAAACCTTTCGAGTAAGGCAATGATTCACTCAGAGAGTTTAAAGTAGCACGAAATTATAAATGCATTCCTCGTTTGGAACACTTAGTAACTTAAAGTTGGGTTGACTTGATAGTGGAATTTGATTGTTTTCTTCACAATACTTTTGAGTAAGTATTGATGTTTGGGTTTACAGTGTACAAGATCGTGTACAAAACACAGTTGCATTAAAATGGTACCACATAGACCATCATAATTTGTTATTTACTTTTCTTCTTTGCTGTTCACAATGCTGCATTGTTTAACCGTGTTAAATAAAATGTAAACCCAGAAAACTGGCCCACTGATGTCAGGAAATAGTCTGCTCCTTGTTGTATCACAGTGATGCAGTAATTCCTGCAAAAAGAGTCTCCTCCAACTGTTTAGTTGTTTTACTGCACATAACAAAATTCTGGAGTATAGATCCGAATTTCAGTTTAAAAAAAAGTTAATATTACATGCAAATGCTTTTCTAAGTTTATGATGGTAATAGTATTATTTGCCAGAAAGATCAGAAATACTGCATTCAAACTGTTACGATGTTACTCTGTAGTAACTGATTAGTTAAACTGAATTACTGACATTTCAGTGATCTCCTGACACATATAGATGCACATAGAATTGTTTTTTGTCTGGTTATATATTTGGTTTGCATTAAACTTTAAATCTTTGATGCTTTTCTCTTGTTTGACCAGACGGTTTGTATTTGGGGAGCTGGAGGTGCGACTCCAGGAAAGTTCCTGCTCGGTCTGCGGGTGGTGACCTGCGACACCTCCACCATGGTACGACCCAACCGCGTTCTTGTAGTTCCAGCATCCAACGTCTCCCTCTCAGCGTGAGTGATGGCATCTTTTACTTTCATGAAGGTTTCCTTTATTATATGAGATCATTAAAACAATTTCAGATTTTTCCTTCCATTCACAGCTCCACGGTGCGGGCACTAAACAAGAACTTCTCCATCACTTTCCTCTTCCCCATCTTCATCACGCTACTCTTCTTCCAGCACAACAGGACTGTTTACGACATTGTGGCCGGCACCATAGTGGTTAAACGCAGAGGGGGTTGATGGGTTTCCCCATGTCACACACTCCGCTTTAGTCACAGAGGGCAATTGTTTAGTTTCTAATAAAAAAACAAATAATCTATTCTAAATGTATATTTTGTTACACTGAAAGAGACGTGTTTGAACATCACTAAGCAGAAGTTTGACTGCGGTTGTAAAGGACATTGATACAGATATGGTTGCAGAATATTTTTTATTAAAATAAAAAACTGACTGCACTGAGAAGATTTCAGTTTCCTTATAAGTTATGTAAAAAGAATAATTTATTTGCCTCCATAAAGGGGGAAAAAAATGTGTACATCTGCTTTATCGCTCTTACATATACAATATGGATGTGCTATTTTTTTAAAACCGTTTTTTTTAAAGCCAATTTAATCATTCTCAAATCCTAAATAATACCTCTCCATCCAATCGTATAATATAGTGTTTATTGCCTCTATAGAACTATTTTTCTATATAAAAGAGCTGAATATTAAGACTTTTGCACTAAACTATATTGTAAATGAGCCAAACTTGGGGAGCCTATAGATGGGCAGAAAAATCATCAATGCGATCTAAGTTCAATGCTCATGAGTTTGTGGATCCTTTGAGAGGCACCAAGTTAAACCATATATACTTTGGGCTAAAAGCATACAAAAAAAATGCAAAATATCTGCATGCAAAATTCCACATATTGCACATATCTTTGTTGTTTTTTTTTATGTCAAATTCTTTCTTTTTGAGCAGGTTGTTTTGATCGGAGCTGTTTGTTCGACCTCTGAAGTATTATTTAACTTGTTTCAGAAAAGCTGTATAGAGAAGAGCAGTAATGTTATTTTTCTCTCTTTTTTTTTGTTAGATTACTTTTTTTCATATTGTCCTTTTAGAAACTGTAAAAGAAGATGCTAAATAATTTGGTTAGATTTTTCTTTGTTTTTTTTTTCCTGTTCTTGAAATCAGTAATTTATCATTATTAATGTTATATCCTTTAGTTTTGTCAAAATGAAAACAGAAAATGTATGTTCTTTATGGTTAAGGTGACTTTTACGTTATGCACAGTTCAAACATAAAAAAAAAATAAAAAATTGTGACTAAGGGCAAATTTTTAGCATTGATGCAATATTTTAAGTATAAAATGTCTTTATGTGGCCAATGTGAAGCTATTCTGGTATTAAAGGACTATGCATTCTCTGAAGATGTTTATTTCTTTGCATTGGTTCATGAATGCTTTCTGTTTTACTTGTGCATATGTGAGACTTCAGATAAAATAATACCTTTAGGAAAAACAAGAAACAGCTGACACATGTTAGCTAGTGGATCTGGAATGTCTATTCTACCTCGCATTTGTTAAATGAACCTTAATGTTGGTGGTTAATAAGAATAGAATTACAGAGGGACTTTAAGCTGACTGAACTGAATAACAAGAGGGCTGTTTTATGAAATCCACTGAGAAAAGCCAGACTTGGAAGCTCAATTTTGGCTCAACTTGGGTCAAACTTATTGAGCTGTGTTAATAATCACTAATGCAATAAGAGTTCAACTAATCAGTGTAAGCGTGCAAATATGCAGAGTTAATTGAAGAAACAATGGAAAGAAGTGAGAATGCTCACCTTCACTAGACACATTTCACAAAAACACATTTCATCAGCAGAAAGCTCTCAGTTTCAGAAAATTGGTTCAAAAATGAAAAGGGAACACAGGCCAAAAGATTAAACTGGTAAATCAACGCTTTTATCATACACATCATTTCAGATAAATCAAAATTAAATGCAATATTAAACCAGTCAGTTTTGACACTTTTTAAAATAAATGTTAGCCTAAAGTATCATGACAAAAATGTTAATAATTTTAGTGAAATTTCAGTCAAATTCTTCTTTCCAATCTTTCTTGTCGTCTAGTTTTAGTCTGGAGATATTAGTGATAATTTTAGTCACAAACATCTTTTAATTAGGATTTAGTCATATTTTATCCCTAAAACACCTTTTCCCCCAACATATATCTTCCACTTGCAATATCTGCTGTGAGATACGCACTGTTGAACAGTGAAAACTAGGTATAATAATCTCATTTAAAATGGTAGCTCTGATAACTTTTTATTTTAACAAGGCAGCAAAAAGATTCAGCCACTTGAGATCATGTTCAATGAATTTATAAATAATTACTTTGGTGATTCATAGTTTATATCTTGTTGCCATATTGATATATCATAAATTTGGACCAAATAGTGGTTCTAAAACCGTTCCTGTCACTTATGGCGACTCCATTTCATACCCCCTGGTGTTGGATTCAACAAAATAAGATATGCTTAGAACTTTGTTTGCTCTGAACATGATCCAGAGCAGGCTAACCCAAAAGACACCAAAATAAACCAGACTTGGAAAACTAAACCTGACTTGCAAACTAAGCCATACGTCACTCTGGAGTAGAGGAGATGTTGGACACTGGTACCTTAGCTCAATGATAACAGTAGTGTCTGTATAGTGTGCCCTAAACTCTGCAGACATGTGCTACTTTATTTTCTCCACTGCAGAATATAAGGAAAATACGCCATTGATGGATTTGGCACCAGCCGTGTTTCTCCAAATTGTATCTCTTCTTCTATAACTAATGTATATATCTTTTTTCCTGTATATTATATATGTATGTTTATAAATATATGTATGTATGT
>NW_015150649.1:554876-658901 GCF_000732505.1 Cyprinodon variegatus
GAAATGTATCTTGAGAAATCATAGAGCTGATGGATTATCTTTGTGTGGTCAACATATCATTTGATTAAATTTTGGACCGTTATATTGCCTTGCTAAAGTATTTGTTCTCAAACCTTTTGTTTTGTTTTTATTAAATTCCAGCCACAACGTTTAGTGTTATTTGTAGGCTAACTTTTCACTATTTCAGCTCAATTTGAATAAGGTTATTGTCCCTAAAGGTAAATTTCTGTACCACTTTGAGATGCTAACAGATTTTCTGCTGGTATCTTTTTTAGCTCTACAAGTCTTCATGAAAACACCAGCTTCTCTGTCCTTGTTGTAGAAAATCGCTCCCACAGCATGATGCCTCCACCACCATGTTTTACATTTCATAATGTGTTCATATTTTAGGGGGGTATTCACTTACAGTGAGAGCTATGCACTACTTTTTCTAATCCAATCACATACAATAACTTTAAAAAATTACGCTTGTTTGTCACGTAACAAAATTTAGTCCCAAACCTATGCAAGGCACTGGATATTTTAAACTGAATCTTTTCTCTGTGGTAAATTTAGTTGAAAAAAGTTTCATTAGCACTGAAATTACTAACAAATCCCAGAGAAATAAAAGTTTCCACTTTTATTTGTTTCAAATTAACAGTCCACTGCAACTGCCCAAGAGGCTGTTTTATCCTTATTCTTCTGATGCAACACATCTGAAGCTTTTCAGCAACTTTCTTATGTTTAAAGTGTTGGGTTTCTTTTTTTTTTTTTTTCTCTAAATATGTTAAAACCATGAGCTTTTCATTGTCATTCATTCACTATTTAAAAGTCAGCATCTAAATAGAAAATGATATATGTCCATGACCATGTTTCATGGTGTTTGTGTTACTTAATACGTTAATTATTTAATTCGTAATCCAATAAATGTTTACTTCTGAATCCTTCTCTCTTTTTCTTTTTACCAAGGAATTGTTTTCCTTAGTCCCTTAATCCTGTGGAGTTACATTTCTCTGAGCTGTGTCAAATTAGCCTGAAGCTTATTTTTACATTAGGATCCCAGTAGGAAGATGTAAAGGCTTGTTGGGCTTTCTCTAGAATTGTTGTAGTTAAAGAGCAAGCATATTTCAACTGAGCTGTAATCAGTCTCTTACTGCTCTTCTCCAGTATGCACAAGAATAATAAAAGAGGCAGCTCCTTTTAAAGTTTTTATGAATTCATGTTTGAGTTTTTTTTCATTCATGCTATAGTGCTCTTTTTACACTTAAAATTTATGCTTGGTGCTGCGCTTTTTTTGTAAGTATAAAACATGAGAATCCTAGGTTTCACTTCTGAATTAATGAAATCCTCTATGTAATCTGAGCAATATTTGTTTAAAAATATTTTAAGTCCCTTTTAATGGCTTTAAGGCATCAGGGGAAATTACCTCTCTGCTGCATAATATCTGCACGTTGAGAAACTCTGCAAACATCATGCATGATTATAAAAGTTCATTGTGGCATTTTTGTCCTTCGATTGCAAGTTTTTGTGCTGAGAGTCATGAGTTGTTCTTGGTGCCAGAGAGCTGAGAGGGGCTCAGCGATTGTTACGCCTCGAGTGGCTCTAATACAAATTTCACAGAGCAGACGGGGAAGGGAGAGAGAGAAAGCAACAAAAAGTGGGAGACACTTGGATTAAGAGAGAGACAAAAGCCCAAGAGGAAGAAAGGGATTGGAACTCTGGGTTCAAAATGAGGGGAGCTGAGAAGTGGAGAAAATAGAGGAAGAATAGGAAGAAGTGAGCGTGAGAGGCTAAGGGACACCATGCTTGAAAATTCTCTCTGATCTTTGAGCCTTGGAACCGGAGGCGATGGAATACCCTGCAGAACTCTATTAAAATTCAACCAGCCTCACTTAAGCCTTCAGTTATTATAGAAGAGAGGCCCTTCACCGCTCAGCTTTCTGTGTTTGGTCTCTGTTGCATGTACTGAGTTAGCACTCACAAAGATGTAAGGAGGTTACTTTTCTGCATGAGCAGGTGAAGTTCTGAAAACAACTACTAAGTGGGGCAACACACCTGTCATTGATGGAATAACTGTGGAACTTTACCCATAGCTTTACAATTACAAATGACAACTGCTGGCTGAATGGCAAAGCAGTATTAGAGCAGAGTTCAGAGCAGCACCAACACTTTAAAGTGCTAAGCATGCTCCTTTATATAGATTTGAAAAGAAAGCCACAACGGGATTGTGATGGCACATAGGGGTGCTGTGAAGCAGTTAAGAGAAACAAAAAGAACAAAAACATAAAACTTCCCTCCCTTCAGGTTCTGCATAGTGAGACAATGCTTTAAAAGAAGGTGTGAGAGAAGGAAGCATTTTGTGTAAACTTGTGTAAACTTTCTTTTGGAGCCATGCACTTTTTTTTTTTTTAGCAATAGGCCTGAATACTTGTTCTATCCCATCTTGGTTCTCTTACTGTTTTCGACATGATCACACCAAAATGAAAAGTATGTGGTTAAAAAAGGTCAAACCAATTGTAGAAGACAGAGGAACAAAGTATAAACAGTAAGGTTATTGTCATTTATTTCATTTAATTTCACACTATAATAAAAAGAGTCCTTTAAAGAAAGAGTGCCGCCCCGTAGGTGAACAAATCTGTGTTATCATAGATCCTTCTCCTGGCTACTTTTACACTTTATTCTTACAGCTCCCTATTAGTGTTAATATTCATGCTTTTTTACAACCATGCTCTTATCCAGTCAATTTTCTTCCTTTTTTTCCTGTAAACTGGATGCCGCTTCTCTTTTTATCATGATCACTTTATTACCATTACTGCACAGGGTTTTCCTTTTCAAAATGGGACTTTTGTGTTTTCAGTACAGTTCTTTTCTTAAAAAAAATTATTGATTATTTTTTCCATCTTTGAATTTTCTCATTTTTGGTTACATTTCCTATGTTTTTAATTATTCTGAAAAAAAATTGACATAGAGATGTCTAAATATGTTTGAAACCCAGGCTTTAGAAGGGCTTTCTTTTGCTTTCTCAGGATTTTGAGAGCTGTAAAGCTCGGCAGCCATATGTTCACTTTTTATCTTTCATTTTTTAATTTTTTATATTTGTCTACTTCAAACATTAAATTGAAGGTAGCCTTCATAAGCAAGAAAAAAAAAATTAACTACACATTTGAAATATAGTACAATTCCTAAATTGTTCTCCAAAAGCATAAACAGGCAATACATTGCAAAGACCTGCAGATTTTCAGGGTATATCACATTAAAAACGAGTAAGCTCAAACAAGCAGGTCAATAACTGCAGATGCATTCTCAGATTAGCAAGTTCTCAAAACTGTTGAGGTAAACATATGTTTGCTGCTTCTTTGTTTGTTTTTTTTATGTCGCTGCATGACCGGTTTGATTTATGACTTCACTCCAAAGATGGGAAACAGACAGCCAGCAGCTGTGCAACAGAAGCCAGAGAGCATACAGGTACCAATTCCATGGTAGACCTGACATGCATGCAGACATTTCTACAGACCAGTTAAACAGCTAAAAAATACTGATAAATAAAAACAACAATCAATTGTATTGCTTGGCTACTCGGGGAAGCATTTATCTGCTGAAAGTTTTTTATCTTTTAAAGTTTGTACTCTCTCTGCATTTTTCACCAAGCAAGCTGTGTACAAGGATTATTTAATCAGATTTCCTTTTGTCTTTTAATACATATATATTCTAACAAAAAAATCTGCCTGTGTGAGCATGGTAGCAGTGAACTAGAACAGTCAAAATGTTGGCTTTGATACAAGCAAACTTGCAAAATATGCTGACAGGCTCCAAGTAGAAATGAGGTCAACAGCAAGACCATGACAGGGTATTTTATGGAGACAATGGGACACATCTGTAATGTGACTTGACACAATCTTCCTATGAACTACATTTACTTAGCTGTGTGTTCAGAAAAGCAGAATTTACAATACACTATGCATGTTCACTTCCTCCCTTACCAGTAAATACAGAGCAAACTTTAAAGATTGCTCATTTTGTTTATTATAGCAAACAAGATTCATTTTATATAGTAAAATCTCAGAAGAAAAGTAAAGTTCAAAATGAAAAATAGTTTAATCCAGTCCGACCGACTAATTCAGCCCAGGAAAATACTTTGATTGAACATACAACAAAAGAAAAGCAATAAAATCCGTCAGTGCAATGAATTTTAATCCTTTAATCATAAACACAAGGAAGAAAACCCAATTATCTCTTCAAACCAGGGAATAGGTCATACATTTCTGTCAGTTATACAATATTTTGAAGAATTAAAGTAATGAAGACGGCACGGTAGAGTTTATGGTTATAGAACTGAGAACTCTCTCAGGATCTTTCACAAAAGTGGAAAAGATTGTTTTCTCATTGCTTAGCATTATGAATAGTCACCATATTATTAAACTTTTCATGCCTGTTTTGCAGAGTGGAATGTAAGGGGCGGTAATGAAGCACAGTTTGTTAAAGAAATCAGCATCAAGGTAAGGAAGGAAGAAATAAGTGGTTGACAGAATGATAATAAAGTTAAAGTATACTTGACATTAAAAGCTAATTTGCAAGAATCCATTCTGTTAGGACTGCCTGGGAGTTTTAGGGTTTAGAATAGCGCTAATATCATGTTTTAAAATTTTAGAATAACATTAGTACCTGAAAAGTTAGGAGGGAAAATTTCTCTTTATTGTGAAAAAAAATTAAAACACATCATTATACTCTTCTAAAAACCAAAGCTATTTATGTATTTCAGGATTTGTATTGGACTAACTCATCACATGGTGAAAAAGTAAATATATATATATCAAAAAAATATAACCATTTACATGCGCTGATATATACTGACCAGTTTTTATAAACACTTTCAGGTTTTTAAAGAACATTATAACTATTAATTTTTAACCATGTGTGAAGCTAGGGTGTAATATTTACTATAATATTAGCTTACATAAAACATCTGCATCATCTACACAATTTATACATAGATGAGATACACGATAAAGAGATTTGTTCTTAGTACAAAGTTTCCAAGTTTTAGAACAAGACAAAAGGTAACATTTCATAAAATAACACAAAGGAACTTCAAATGTCACATTTAACTGTTCTAAATTCATTTATCAAGAGATAAAGCCCCAATGAACCCAGTCTTTTTTGTTTAACCTGTGACCTTTTCAAACAAACAACATGGAACCGTTTCTGCTGGAAAAAACCCATCCTGTTGATTTTAAAACTTTGATGGTTCATTGGTATATTTATAAAAGGATAAAATGCTCTTGGATCGCTTTTAGAATACTGTTCCAGGCCATCGGGTGCTTTCCAACACTGCACAGAGCTGAATGGAAAAATAAAACACCAACATTTGCTGTTTTTCGTCCAATGTATGGCCTTTTTTCAAAACAGGATAGTTTGTATTTCAAAGTGGAAGATGTATGTAATTAATTTTGACTAAAACCTAAGGAATCAGAAGGGAAATTCAGAGATTGTAACTGTAATATTTTATAGAGAGATACATAGAAATAATTCAGATAGATAGATGCTGTAACGCGCATTTATACTTGTCTCAAAAAACAAAAAAAAAAGAGGAACATATTCCCTCAGCAATCCCCAGCAGAGGGAGTAGAGTTTAAAGTGTAGAGTCTCTGCACAGATCCGCCTCCCTCATTGGTTCCCCATGACTTCAGTGTCTGAGGTGTCTCGGCCAATTGGCTGGCTTCTGGGCCACAAACATCTGAAGTAGTAATAATGTGGAATGTGCTGGCTCGGCATGAGCTGTCAACTAGAGCATGTAGTACTATACCACATACGGGCAGGGGGAGGAGAGAAGGCCAGAATAGGAAGTGGTAAATACTCAGTGACGAAGCAGAAACCTTGTTGTGTTAATCTGCGTGTGATTGTAGAAAGCAGCGTTATCATCAGCTGCTTTATATCACCAACTCCACCCTCTCTCATTTTATCACACTTTTGTTTTGTTAAAGTTTTATTGTTTCCTGCGGCTCAGGGAAATATGTGATCATTGTGAGATATTTCTATTGCCTGAACAGATCTTTGATCTATTTTTGTTCTGTGACAACAACTCATTTCTATTTGACCTAGCCACTCCTCTCCTTCAGCATTTCAAAAACATGACACATTACTTTTCCTTAAGGGCCATTTTGCTTATGGTGAATACACTATAAATATATTTAAGTGACATTAAATGCATTATTTTGCATTTAAATGTTTGTATTGATGTTATTGGTTGCATGATGCAAATCTTTCAGCTTTTCTGCGCCTCACAGCCAATGTTCAGTATTGAAGTTTCAGCAAACGCTTACTTCCTCCTCAAATGGAATATGTACAGAGTGCACTGAGGCACTAGGAAAAACAAAGCCAACAATCTCCTAGGAGGAAATGTTGCAGAGGTATATGAAATTGAATGTGACATATGTATGTGTTCACTAGCAACAAGAGAGAAAAGCCAAATGGGGGAGAGGAAACATGGCAGTTTAAGCAAAATGGTTCAATCATATACAAACTGACCCATAAGATCAGTGGAGCTATTGCAGAAAAAAAACTCTACAATCTCTCTCCAGGTGTGTCAAACATTACTGCAGTCAGATTTCAACTGGCTTATTAAAGAAGAGAAACAAAGTCACTGATATGTATAAGGCTGCATATGTATTTGGCCTCAAGAATTGGAATCAGCATCATCTTTAAAGACCTGAGTTGAGCCAAAAACCAGAAAATTAGACTTAAGTTTTTCATCACTCACATCATAATCAATTGTAAAAACAACCACCGCACTAGGTAAAAAACACACTTTAAAGAGGTTAGGACAGAATAAACAAAAAATATTATATTAGTGTACACACAAGTGCATTTTATGTTTACATGTAAATAAAAAAGGAGAAATTATAGTAGTTCAAAGGCCCTAATTGTTCTAACAGTGTCCGACTGCCCTGTGAGGTGAATGTCGAGATTAACAGAGAGACAGCTTGTGACTGTCTTGGTGTCCAATTCAGTGACCCACAATAAGAACCATTATCCACAAGGATATCGAATGGAGAAAACATGAAACATCTGTGAATCTTCACAGGAGCAATGACCTATGAATATCTCTCCAACAATCCACTGTCTCATCTAACTTGTCAAAAAAAAAAACATAAAACACTCTAAAGGCATCTGTGCTCCTGATTGGACTGAGGTTAATGATTCAAAGCTCAGGCAATGGGTGAATATAGTCCTAATGGGAGAAATCCAAGGTTAAGACCACTGGTTGCCAAAACTAACATTAAGAGTGGCGGATATTTGCCCAAAATTTGGGGGGCTTTCCTGCTCCCAGAGAGTCATCAAATCAAATTTCCTACTTAGATTGGAATAGAGAATATTGGTTTCCCTGGTTGCCTCAAATTTCATATGGCCAATATTAAATGTCACTCTATCAGATGGAAGAATCCAGCAGAGCAAGGAACAGGATATTTGCTGAATGGAAGCAGCAAAGAAGCAGGAGGGTAGAGAAAACATAACATAGCACATGGATGAAGAACTAAACACAGTAAACAGTGCAGTTAAAGATACAGACAGAAAACAGGAGAGGAAACTGTCAGCTGCAACACATAGAAAATGCTGTTAGGAAATTTAACCAGAAAGTTGTATTGAGCTAATACAATTGAATATCTACTGTCTCCAAATGCTGCGCTTGGAAGAGCAAGTTTTGGAAAGTTAATAACTCCAGGCAATTAGCTGGTTTTTCCTTAAACAGAGAACTTTTTATCGATCTGGCTATATGATCTGACTCAATTGTCTCTAAACTGCCTTGAGATTACATGTGTTTTAAAAGTCTTGTTGAAAGATGAGGTGCAACTTATGCACCTTTCTGTTTATTTACTCTTTTTCACTTCACTTATGCAGAATACTAAACCGAATAAGCTTTTTAAATCTGTGTACTGTTCCTGTTTGGCTGACATAAACACCTTTTTACTATAGATAATAGAGTTGGGCCTTTTTTCAGTGTTAAGTCCTATTTCTCTCCTTCCTGCTCTTTTTCATCCCTTTGACATGAAAACTTGCTCAGAGCTCATCTGCTCAACTGATTCTTTTCTAGTCAGAGTCACCTGTGGAGCTAGTTTACCTTTACCTTTCTAACTTAGACTCAGTGTTTCTATGTTCTTTTTGTATGTCTGCTTCTATCTGCTTGAACTTCCAGCCGGCTTCAGCAGCAGCCCATTCAAACTGAGCCTGATTTTGCTAATGGTTTCTTCCTGTTAAAATTGAGTTTTTCCTCTCCTCTCTCTCTGCTTGCATGCTCAGTGTGAGGCATTGCTGTAAGGTCAACAATAAAATACAAGCAAAGATCTACAGATGCTCATCCTGGAGGAGCCATATTTGCAAAAACAACAACTTGATGCTGTTTTTCCCTAAATAGAATTTTTTTTTACCGATCTGACAGTATGAACTGGCTGAATTGTAAGGTTCCTTGATATTACATGTGTAGTGAATTGGCACTATATAAATAAACTGAATTAGACTGAATTAAAATGGAAGTTAAAAAGGAAAATTATTACTTTACAGATAAAAATTGTAAGAATTTTGAGTGCATTTTTAGTAATCCCATTTTTACATTGATACTTCAGAATAAAGATTAGAATAACCTTTTGCCCTTTTGCTAAATAGTTGATGTTCAGACTAAATCTATGATTTAGTATTTCATACTGCAAAGACAGTGACAAGGAGAGTGATAACAGGTAAAAACTTTGTAAAGCCGGTCTTACACTGCACGATTTTTTTGCCTTTTTCGGGCCGATTTTCCAGTCGTGCAAGATTTTTTTGATTGGGTTACTTTCATCCTGATCGTGCGTCATGTAGTGTACAGGGGGTAACGAGGGACGATCAGCCACTCACAATCACCTCCCAATCAGGAATCATGAGGTTTGAAATTCAGTCCGCCGTTGAAAGGTGGTCATGAGCAAATCGCTCAGTGGGCACGCGCAAACAAGGATTCTTCTTCTTCCTCTCAGAAGAAAACACAAAAGCATGGCGGGGGTGTGATTAAAATCGAGCTCTTTCTGTAAAATTGACAGACCGTAGTAGCCACATTTACTCAGCCATGTCTTTGTCCTAATAGGTCGTTGCCTCTTCTTTTTTAGGGCTTTTCAGCACACAAAATTGCACAAATTGCCCCTTCTACTTGTTTGGCTTCCAGATAGACGAGTCAGAGTAGTGCCATCTCACTGCGGAGCTGAGTCCGATGTGGTTTTTAGACGTGAAGTGTGAGCAGGTAGATCACATAAGGGCGTCAGGTCGCAGAGTGTGAGAACACACATCGTGAGCTGTGAACTATTAAACCCGGTTTCGTCGTACAGCCTGAGCTGTAGCTACTTGCAACAATTAAAAACATCGCACAGCGTATGCCCGGCTTAAGACCCATGGAAGGTCTGATGGAGCTGCAGAGATGCACAAGGCACAAAGAAGGATCTGTTGATAGGAAAGCTATTTGTTTTTTACCCCTCAGGTCTGACCTTTCCGAAGGGGCAAGAAGAAGAAACTAAAAAGGCTGCTTTCCAGTTAGAGACGGCACATATAAAGAAGATGAGGATCTTTTCATATGGGACCTAAACTCAAGATAAAGTGATGATAATGTCCCACATATAACAACCATAAACAACAAACAACACTCCTCTTGGTAGCAGTGCATCACCTGCATCATCACTGTCATCAGGCATAAATAGATTCAGATAATAAGCCAGCATATTCATGCTGTACTCTACAAGAGAGCTCTTGCCTACTTATAAACCATGGCTGTATGCACAGAACCACTGTGGCTATGATTAATTGATAGTGTTTCAGTGTTCTTAGGCCTCTAGTTGCCACACATCTATGGGATTGGTGGGCTGATGGAACATCAACATTACTGATTCAAGTTTTCTTTAAAAAACAAACAAAACAAAACAAAGAGGCCCTTGAATTGGAGCGCTCAGGGAATTTGCTCTGGTGGACATTCAATTATTCTCAAAGAAGAATGCAGTGAAGTAACTAGTGGCAGAAAGAATAATGGAGGGAGAATAGAGAGCTGATAGTCTTAAATTTATCAATTTATTATTTCAGATGCCTGAGATTTTTTAATTGAGAACCTCCAATTAAAAAAAAAAAAAACTTGAAAAAACTTGAAGAAAAGTCTATTATAGCCATAAAGAATCCACCGAAAGTTACAGAGAAATCTAAACTCAGTGTCAGAAATCTACTGTAGATTCTTGTTCTACTTTGGTAAGCTCAATATGTAAACGCTAATGATGGAAGTCAGAGGGTGAAGCCACAGAGGGAGTATTGATCAATGACCACGGAGCCTTATAAACTATTCAGCTGCCAGGAAAAACATATAGAAAAATGTCCTGGACGGTCAACACTTAATTTCAACAGAAACAGTCATTTGAATTCTAGTTTTCATTTGGATAGTTACAATATTAGATAGCAGATTTGTTTTTAATAACATTTATTATTTTCTATACTATTTATATTTAAGACAAACAAAATAGTAAAAAGGCTCTTGTTTTAGTAAAACTTTTGTTATCAGGAAACAAAAACTACTTAATTATGATTTTTGTTAGCTTGAATTACAAACTGGCTCAGATGGAAGCTGAGGTGAACCCCAGAGATGTATAAGCTGCTTCTTCAAAACTCATCTGTTATCCAACTGACTCCAGTCTGACCCCATAAGTAGTGAGTTTGTACCATAGGGACATACTCAGAAAATCATACAGCAGTTTTTCAGGCTGATTGTGTGACAGTGCTTTTGTGTTCCAAAGAATGTGTTGGTGTCATGATCTGCCCTGATAGCTGACCTTAATTACTCATTTCATTCACATGCCATTCGCACCCCGCTCTCTAATTATCATTCATCTTATTCACCTGTTCCCTCTGCTATATATACACAGTTCAGCCCAGCGATCGGGGCCAGATCATTGCTTGTTTTCTTTTTGTTGTTATATGCCTGTTAGTTTTTCTGTTTCATTAGTTCGGTTTATACCAAGGTTCATGTCTTTGTTTCTGGCGGCCAGTGGGTTGAGAGGTTTTTAGTGTTTGTCTTGTCTTCTGATCTTGTCCCGGTCTTCTCCGCGGAGCCCTCAGGGTTTTGACTTGCAATGTGGGGGAGGTCAGTTCTAAGTCTCGTAAGCCTGACTTCTAGGTGGAGACCAGTTTAAAGTTTCTGCAGTTATTCCTGGTACCATGTCTTGTCTCTGTCCCTCAACCACGGAGCCTGCCTGTCTGCATCTGTACGTTTCTAACACATGGGAGTCTGAACCTGCCTTCACTGTGGATTCCTGGAACCCTGGATCTGTGTATTTCTGTGCCGATCAGAATCCCAGACCGGGCTGCGGACTCCTGGATTACAGAACTGTTCCTGTCTGAGCTGGTTTCCTTGACCTGGATTGGATTCCTGCCTGCTCACTGAGGTTACTGCACCGGGGACACTCTTTGGGCGGCTTTGCGACGCTGATCGTTTGGCGGTCCGTCAACTGGATCCGGAGAGGATGGACTGAACTGTTAAAACAGGTAAGTGACTCATTCGGATAATCATCTTCCGTCAGATTATCTGTTATTCCCACATCTGGAATGCAACTGATCGGTTGTGCCCCACCACACTGCAGCCACTGCGATCCGCAGATCCAAAGCTCCACGTTTCTGTTCTGTTTCCATTTATCCTAATAAACCTTTGAACTTTCCCACTGTCTGTCTAACCTTGAAAACGGGGTCCATCTGTCCTGTTCATGGCAGTTGAAGAGCGTTCTTTCTGTAATTACAAAGACTTCTTAGTTAAAAAGAAGTGGTTCTGATATAAGATGCAGGGCCTATTAAACCGGACAACATGACTGTTGAACAGTGCATAATAAGGGTTGGCTTTGTTTAGCATGAAGGTTTAAGACAGGCACAGACAAAACAAGTGACAAATAGTGGACACGAAGAGGTAAGTACCAAGAAAGTCAAAGGAACTGCTGTAACAAATGTGTTTTTGTAGTCAGCAAGGAGTGAAAAGTGTCAAGGTGTTCTTTTTTGTAAAAGAAGCAGCAGTGAGTGCTTTTCATTTTTCTATAAAATACAGGTTTTCCTTTTTAATGTTCCCTTCTTATCTCTTGCACTCTTGTTTTTGTGTCATTTAGCACGAGTCAAATTCTGATACTACTTTTGAACTAGTGCTGAACTTTTAGCTTTTATATTAACTTTTCAACTTTTTTTTTTTTTTTTAGCTGTAACCATGTTAGAACAACAAAGTCTTCATCCTTGGAATTTACTTGAAAGGCAAAGAGTAGTGTTTAATTGTGAACACAAAGGAAAATTACACATTTCTGTTTTATCTTTTCTGCAAACCTAAATCTAAAAAGAAGGTGACTATTTAAATTGTAGAGCTGAATAGATTGGATCACGTCTCTACCAATTTTGTGTGTAGTGTTAAAATGTTTGGTCCTTCTTTTTGAGTTTTGATTGAGTTGTTGCAGCAAAGCTTCAATTCAGAAAAACTGGATAAAGAATATGCGTTGCCACATATTCCAGTTAGATACATGTCAAGATTTTGACAAGGCCATTCTGACACTTGAATATGTTTTAAACAGTTCATCTTTGGTGATCACCGTGGCTCCAGCTGGAAGGTGAACCTCCATCTTTGCCACAGACGTTTGGAGCCTTAAACAGTTTGCTTTCCAGGGTTTCCAACTATAAAATTTTTCCTAACTTCACATCAGCTCTGGCGAAACTTTCCTGTCCCACCGAGGGAGAGAAAATCAAGCTGACACCTCTCTGTTCCACCGTGAGGTTAATGTGTTTATTTGATCTTCTTTGTAGTTTTTTCTACAAACTTTGCTTGTAGGCCAAAAAGTTAATGTTGACCTATTTTCTACCTGGACCCCGCAACTCTGATTTCTTACAACTTTTGATAAGGACTTTCTTCTTTGCCTTTGAATATTATAAGATAGTTGTTTTGCTAACATATTTGACCACCGGATCCTAATATTTTAGCAGTCTCTCCAAAGTTACCATATGCCCCTTGGGTACCTCTTTTATTAAGGCTTTTCTAACAAATGAGCTCTGACTGACAGCCAAATCTTAGATGATTTCTAACCTTTTTATATTTTTCCTTCTTGATAAATAGGAGATATGTTCAAATTTTGAGTAACTGTTAAAATGTGTCTCCCTTTTTTCTTGGTCTTCGTTCTTCGTTCGTTCTGTTCACTAATTCATAACTTGTCTTCTCTGTTTGTTTTTGTTTTTCTTCTTTCTTTATCATTTTGTTCTTATAATCAAAGTGTTGACGGTGTAAGCAACTGAAAATCAACTTTATGTGATGTTGGACTGTCTGTTTAATGTTATCTTTACATTTCATCTGTTTGAATAAGGGGCAGGCAAATACAATATTTTTTTTCTTCTTGCTGCTTCTTTCTAATCATGGAGGTATGGATTTCAAAATGTACAATGCATTTATGTATAAAGGAACACATAAATAAAATAAACAGAAATGAAAAATGACTTCTATAGTCTTCACAGAAAAGCTGCATTTATTAAGTTTCAATTCGCTAATTAGGGGAACTATGGAGGTAGTTTGTTGCACTAAATCTTATTTATGGGTCTTACAATGAAGGGGACAAATGTTTGCAACACCAGTCAGATTGTTTTGTCCATAAAATGTTTTGGTAAACTATGATTTTCTATTCACTCTGCAGTAATACATTACTTGTGTGGGTCTATCCCACAGATCATATTAAAGCAGCCAGAATTAATTCACAAACTCTGGCTGTAGAGGATGTACAGATTCAATTGGCTGCTGGTAATACATAGATTAGGAAACTCTCAAAGCATGTAATCCTAAATTCTTTCCATCCATCCTGGTTGTGGAATGGGAAAGGTGTGTGAGAGAACAGGTAAGCCGGTAGCAGGCATTTGCTGCAGGATTACACTTGCAAGGGCAGCTTTAAGCCTGCATAAATTGGTTGTAAGAGACGTGCAGAAGAAATTAGGTCACATTTGTTAGACTGATAGAATCATTGTCTAATTATTTTAGAGGTTTGATAAGTTTTAAGACAGTATTAAGAATTGTGAATTTAGCAGTTTGCTTAAAATTAAGCTACCTCTACTCTCTCCATTGTATTAAAGGAGCCACATTTTTTTTTTTGTCTGTTAAATTAGTCTTTATTTGTCAGGTCATGGTCTTGCAAATAAGAGGAAGGTTAGTCTTCTGGTAAGGATAAGGCAAGTGAATTCTTTCTTACTGTTAAGGTGAGTAATGACTTTGGAGGCAGTTCCTTGGATACGGAGGTGGCAAAGCTTATACTGTACCAATGAGGTTTGTTAGGTTGAGGTTGGACAGTGATTATGAAGAACTACGAGGGATTCTGCTCAGACCAAAAGTGCTGGACTCGTGTGAAAGTTAAAGGAATTTCCTGTCTATTGACCAGTAGAGGAGCCGAGCAGGAAGCTGCATCCGAGCCATGTAGTAAGTTAATGATTTTAGAATAGAGCAAAATGAGCCAGAAAAAAATAAATAGATGCATCACAACAAAGAATTGGAGAGACGTGTTTTGTACTTTTCACTTTATAATCTGGAAAAGTAAGACCTATGACACAACACATCTTGAGCATGGAAATTATCAGACAAATAAGCAGCACCTTAGGTGACTTTGGAGGAGCTGCACAGATACCTTGCTCAGGGGTTGACAGGGCAGATATTAAGGTGTGTTCACCCCAAATGCTTACTGTTTGTCGTTTCACATGTTGCATCTCTCTTGGAAACACTTCGAGTGAGCAAAACTTAAGCTTCACAGTGCTGTACTTAATGTTGGGAGCAGAACAAATGCTTCTCTGGGTCCACCAGATCCTCTAGATCTGCTATGGGTTTGCAGAAAGCCATCACCTTCTACAGGAGCTGCAGCTGGATAAAGCCTGCTTTCAGAGGTACTTCCATCTGTCCAGGACCCAGTACCATGATTTGGTCTCCTAAGTGGTACAGCTCACCCTGTGGTGGTGTTTCAAATGAAAAAAGCTTTGGTTCCACTCCACCTCTGCTAGACAACCAGATCTGGTCCCTAATTGGTTTATACAATGCAAACTGAAAGGAAACTACAGCTTATTTAAGATTCTTTTATTTGTTTTTAAGTCTTTAAATGACTTGGCCCCTCCCTACCTCTCTGAGCTTCTTCACCCCTATGCTCCCACTCGGTGCCTCAGGTCAGCTGACCTGCTGCTCCTGGAGGAACTGACGTCCAAACGGAAGCTCAGAGGAGACAGTTGCTGCTTCAAAATTTTGGAATGAGCTCCCAGTCCTCATTTGATCTTCTTCACTGTTTCATTTTAAAACTTGCCCGAAAGCCCATTTTTATTCTTTGGCTTTTAACACAGCATTAGACTCTCTGTGTGTTTGCATTTGTGGTGTGTTTTATTGTTTCTATTTGTTTTAATTAATTAATGTATTATATTTGTTGTATTCCTTCTATGTTGTTTTTATACAACTCCAAGTTATACCCGATATGTACAGCACTTTGTGTCGGCTTTGGTTGTTTTAAAGGGCTTTATAAATAAAGTTGAGTTTTTGTAATCAACTGGATTTGTTCCACCCTCTATTTACCTGATTTGTGCCATTTGCATCTCTCAAGATGCATTCCTCATATCGCTGACTGATATTTGATTATGCCTTTAAATTAGGAAAACATGTAAATCACTCACTTCTTTTGTGTTATTTACATTTAATGTGAAGGCACCTTACGTCAGCACTTAAATGTCTTATCCCTCACTACAGCTCCCTGGTCAGATTATACCAAAGTAAAACATTTTGCTCAGGAAATTGCTGCTCTTTATCCAGTTTCACAGATGGTGAATTGATTTGCAATATTATCATCCTTTACACGTACTTAAATGTGTACCTCAATTGTCTTGCATATACTTGAATTCTCAAAAACACTTGAGGAGTATAAATCGTTCTGAACGACCGATTTCTGTATACCAAGTTTATGATAAAACGTTACAGGTTGCTGTTAGTGAGGAGAGCGTGCAGATCTAACTTAGAGCTAGTCACTTTGTTAGGTATGCATTGACACAACATTATTTTAAAATTGTTTAACAATGAGAAATGTGTTCTTTGTGTACTCTAAGAACAAAGAAAAAAAGCATTTCCAAAGTTGGAGGCAAATCCTTAAATGACTATCGAAAATCCAGAAAATCTACAAATCAAGATTATTTTAACGTTCTTTCTTAAGAAAGAAGCACGAATGACACTATACGTTGGCATTGTTTCAGACATCTGTTCAATAAATCCGTGAATAGCAGTGGAACACAATGGTAGAATTACCTGCAGAATTGAACATCGTTGTCGTAAGAGGTTATAAGAGAGAGTAGTTGTTCATTACATGTTTACTGTAACCTTAAAATCTGAGGTGATGGTTATTTTTGAAACATGAAAGTGCTGCTTTCGTTTTCCATTAATAAGGTCTTACTCAGTCCCTCCCTGATGATCTCAGATGTTCTCTACATACCGTACATCTCTATCCAGTAGCTATGCAATTGCAAATACTTTAAATTTCTTAAAGGGTACTAAAAAGATAAAAGATGCTCTTATTCTTATTAACCTATGTCCCAGCAGCAGTTTTCATCTCTTGTTCATGTAGCAGATCGTCTTACATTTGTTTTACTATTTCCACTAAAACAGAGTTGCTTGCTTCTGCTTTTAAGGAGTGTTTGCTCAGCTATAATCAATGGCGAATGACATATCACTGTGAGTCATTTAACAAAGAGGTATGCACATGTAAGCTGCCTGTTTTTTATTTCTCAGGGCTGTTCTGGTACAAGCCACACCCAGTCGTACTTTATTGTTCCCAAGTGCATGCAGTTCACACCTCCAGCAAAGAACTCTAGGGAGTAACCCAATGCTGGAAAAATGTACTTGTCCTCTGGGGAGTAGTTCTTCAAGTACACTGTAGCCATTGAATACACGTTTGTGTGTAACAACGTTGCATCTTGTTCTTTAGCAAAATAAAATGGAAGCACTAGCTTGTTTGGAGCTGGTAATGAATCGGTTCAGACTTGTAGATGTCCACGCAACATATAGAAGCTCTGTTTAACACTACATGTGTGCTTGTTTGTACAGGCAGAGTGGAGCAAGCAAGCTGCGCAGGTACATGCCTGTGTTTATATGCAGTGTGACGTGAGCTAATAATACTATAAGAAAATGTGACCATCAGCTCAAAACTAATGTTCATATGTTAATTTATTCAAAAAAGCAACTATGCATTAGGTAAATCTGTTTATTTCCCTTTAAATGGAGCCACATTTATAAGAAAAATGCATTTCTGCGTTAAGCAAGACGTGAGTGCATAGACTGGTTATGTGAAAATATTTCCAATGAACGCTGGAATGAAAGCTGTTTGGCATGCCAAAAATAATACTCTTGTAATAATTAAACAAACAAAAAAACTGTTTATAGTGGATGTACTGGTATTTCTGGGTAATTGTCATGTTGTAAGAACCAGTGGTGCTTCATTGTTTCTTTCTTTCTTTCTTTGTTTTTTTTTTTTTTTTTTTAACAGATGGACTCGGTGCACGGTAGAATTCATGGTGGATTCTATCATGGTGAGCTGGCCAGGACCTGCTACAGCAAAGCCTTCCCAAACCATGACCCTTCATGCCGTACTTTATAGTTACTATGAGGTTCTTCTTCTGGAATGCTGTATTTGTTTTATGCCAAATATGTCCTCTTCGTTTTCGAATAATTCAATTCTAATCTCATACAGTACAGTCCGCCCAAGGAACATCATTCCAGATGTTCTGGTATTTGTCTAGGTTCTTTCTGTCCCTATTGTTTTATTAAGAGATCAAACCATGTCTCCTTTCACATCTCTATAAAAGTTCATCTTGTTTCTGTCACATTTTTGAGGAACAAACTTCCATATCAACACTAGCTATTCTGTTAAAGTATTATGAACTAGTTATTATGGCTTTCATTGTTCACTCTGTCTTCAGCAGTCATGAGCACATCAATATAGATGGCTAAGGGTTTAAAGAAGGCAAATCCCTTTAAAATTGCAACCATCATCCATTTTCCATTGCGGAAAATCCCTACTTGGGTCGCAAGGGTTGCTGGTGCCTATCTCCAGCAGTCAATGGGCAAAAGGTGGAGTACCCCCAAGACAGATTGTCAAGCTATTGCAGGGCAACACAGAGACAAACAACCATTCACACCTAAGGAGAATTTAGAGAAACCAATTAACCTAACAGTCATGTTTTTGGACAGTGCGAGGAAGCTAGAGAGAATCCACACATTCACAGGACACAGAATATGCAAAGTCCATGCAGAAAGTCCCCGGGCCGGGATTCGAACCTGAAACCTTCTTGCTACAAGGCCAGAGCACTACTCACTTCAACACTGTGTACCCTACAATGTGAATTTATCCTTAACATTAAATACTGTTTTTCTCACATCTTAAAAATGAATCTTTAAAAAGGCATTTTATACAGTTTTTATGTTCATTTAAGTGTCCGAGTATTTTTAAAAAGTAATCAAACAAACACAGGCGGCTGCTGGTTTTCCTATTTTTTTTTTTTTTATGATATAATTTCTTATTTTAATATTGTATTTTTAGATTTACTCCACAAATTTGTAGTCTTAGAGCAATCTCCCACTGACCAGACACAAAATTCACCTGGGTGTGATAAAGGAGACCTTTTGAAACTCATACCAAGCTAAAACTACTTTTCTATTTGATTGTAAATCCATTAGCAAGCAGTCCTGTTAATATAATAAAAAGCCCTATTTAATCAAAAACACTTCACCTGTTTTGTCAAGTGCGAAAATGTGATGTAAAAATCTCATTTAGATATCAGTCCATTCACCGCCAAACTATGTGTCTTCATTTCTATGCACACAGGGCATCAATGTAACACTAAACCTGTGGCTCACAGGGCAGCCTACCTCTCTGGCTCTTTGTTTGTTACACATGTGACAAGAGTACAATGGAGAGTCGGACAATAGGCCACTTATTGGGTGACTGGCAGGGAGTGGGATGCATCTCTGATTATCCGTCACTCCGCAACCTCGTGCACCCTGTGGCTCATAGTGGGCAGTATCAGGTTACACTCTGCTGTACAGGGACAGACAAAGACAGCCACACTGGAAATCAGGAAGGATACACTGAGGACAGCGTGGTGAAAGTCTCTCAAAATAGGTGAAAAGTGAAACAGATTTAGAAGATGACTTAAATGCTTTTATTAGTAAAGACTGAAAATGGACAAGCCCTGATTTACCTGGTAAATAACCATTTTGACTTTATCTCTAGGTCTGACCTGCCTACAATTTTAGCCTCAATGACACTTGTGAGTTAAGCTTTGGGTTACTATTAGTGCATCCCACAGAAATGTGTGACCAATCTGGTGACTGGTATGAGGAGAAGACGTCAGGCTGTTGTGGTTGTGTACGAATCACCTAAGGTCCTAGTTTGAAAAAGGTAAAACATTTTATGTGCCAAGATGTCTTGTTTGTTCGCTCTTAAATAATTTAATCTAATTAATGAAACCAAACCAGAATAAATAGCAGAAATAATTACTTAGATAATGTACTTTACTTTAGAAGCTGAAATAAATAAGTGTTCTAATATAATAGTAAGGTCCTGAAAGGAAGCGTTCATTTAATCTAAATAAATCTTATTGGGAAAACCTGCAAAGAAGTGAATTCAGCCTGTCTTGTAAATTACAGATATTATAGGTTTTTACTCGGGTTATTCTCATGCAGATGTATCTCTTAGGGAAATTTTTACTTTATTTGAACATTTCTGTGATGCTGTGAAAACAGGTCTCTAACGCTTAACAAAATCAGTTTTATTTAGCAATAAACATTTTAGTATTCAGGCGATCAAACCATTAATTTGTGCAGAAATAACTGTAGCTGCCATTAGAGTCAACTCATTTAAATATTCTAATATTTAGTTAAAAATAAGAGTTAATACATACTAGTATTGAAATTACAAGTTCAATCATAAATAAATAACTAACTTTCAGTTAATTTATGTCGTTTATGTACATTGGTTAAAAAGATCAGTAAAATGTAAGGAGGAACCTATGTTTTTTGTTCTGCATGTCACGTTGTTGCCCATGGAAAAGATTGATTGACACAATTCTTTTTTTTGCACCTGTTTTTTTTCAAGAAGTTTCACCAGAAAAGCTTTAAGACTGGTTTTCTGAGAAAAGCTGTATGAGTTATCTTTATATCTCTAGAGTTTATGCGGCCAATGAGTTCTGACGGCATTTTTTGGGGCTTTATAAGACGTGTTCACAATAAATGGCTTTTAGAGCCAAAAGAACAACGTTGAGCCTTGATTATCTCGAGAGGAGTAACAAACTGTTTTTATGTATGGTTGCTACAGAAGGAAAAAAAAAGGAATCACTGGAGTGGGATATTTAACATTTTGATGCTTTACATGTTTCCATGCATTAATCTTATATTTGGGCCCCTGAATTAAGCCTTTTGGGGCTCAGATCAGAGGTGAGCAGATTTCCTCTGAATCTTTGAGTCTTTTTTCCCCCCTTTTTTTAAACAGTGTCCTGTCTGATGATGTGGCAATAAGAATATCTGTCTAGATTCAAAATGAGATTTTGCTTTCACAAGTGAAGCAGTACGGCTATCGCCATAGTTTTCCGCTTGATTTATGCATATAAATGGCTTTATTATAATTCATGCAGGGAGTATTATAGACTATATGGACACTGCAATGTAAAGGAAAAACAGAAAAAAAGAGAAAAGATGAAAGAAAGAGGAGATCAAACGGGAGATAACGATAAAAAAAATCTTCAGTCTGCTTCATCACCTGCAAAGAGATGTAAAAAGAACAGCACGACCAACAGATATAGTATAAGAGATACAATAAATTAACACCTTGATACTATCGCTGAAGTATAAGTAGTATTATTTAATCTGACATGTATACTGTGGTAGCTGAAGGTAAGAATATTGCTGCAAAAAATGGAAATCTAAATAAGTAATTTTTGCTTAAATGAAGAGCAATTTTTCTTGGTCTGCCAATGGAAAAAGACCATTTACAATTAAAATAAGAAAAAAAAAACATTGCTTTGTCTTATTTTAAGCGCATATTATCTAATTATCTTATTTTAGTGGTAAAAATACCCATTCCGTTGGCAAATTATCTATTCAAATTAAGGGTAAAGACACTTAATTTAAGATTTTTTTTAAACCTATTTCCAGATGGTTTTTGCAGTGATGTACTTTCTGTATGGAAGTGAATCTTTAAGTTCCTGGAGCCAAGCACCTGTGACAGTGCATGCAAAGTTTATCCCTGAGTCTCCATCGCCTGCCATGACCTCCTGACCTTCAAAAAGACCATAGAAATGTTAAAACAGAGGCCGAGATGAGACTGAACTGTTACATTTGCAATAAAGAACGTAGTCAAGCCGGAGTTTGAAATCTAAACACGATTGAACTATTCCAAATGACGTCTGCGCTTTGACATCCCCACGCCTTAATTGGTGCTGTCAGTGAACTTCTCGCGTAATTCCGCGGCTGTTTGCCCAGCTACAAACCCTGCCTGTCACATTTTTTGCATGAGTAGCTCGTAAAAGTGCTCCATTTGTGGATCTCTCTCCCTCTCTCTCTTTCTCCTTCTCTCTGGAGGTGGGGGCAGAGAGGTATTAGCCGTGCGCCGCAGACATCATTAGGAGGGGAGACGCTTTTCCACCGTCAGCGCCGGAGCGCGGAGCAGAGCAGGGGAGCCCTGGCAACAAAAAGACACACTAACCCAGCAGCCCGTTACACCCCACGGTAAGTCACTAAAGTGCTCACTCTGAGCCGCTTTTTCCAAACTGTTACTCCTGTTTCGGAGCTGTGCTTGGACATGAAAATGGCTGGAAGAGCAGGGTAAGGGTGGCGCTGGAGCTCTCTCCTCTCCTTTCTTTACTTCAAAGCTTTTAGTAAATGTTAACTTCGCACTTTAATAGAGACTAAAACAGTCCAGAGAAACGAGTGGCACACGCGTGTATACTTGTCACTTTGAAGCTTTGGAGTAAAGTGAGTGTTTTTGTAGCGGCGGAAGAGGGAGCGGAGGGTTGGCTGGGAAGTGACCGGGTGAGGAGCGCCTTCGCCGGCCGCCCTGATCTCAGCCAGCCGCTGCGCTCCGCGCTAAACTGCGCCACTCGACCTCCGCCCGAACATGTTCCCTTTACGCCGCTTCTCAGCGGTAAACACCGCTAAACCCAACCCTATGTTGTTGCAAATGCTTGTTTTCACACTCCAGGTTGGTTGACAGGGAATGTCAACCAACCCAGAATATTTTTTATCAAGGTTTCACCATCGCGGAAGTGTTTTTCTCCCAACAAGAACTAGAACTACTCTCCAAAGTCAAGTTTATATGCTCACTTTTTTTATTCAAGACACTTTTTTATGCATGGGGTTTGCATACGCTCACCACTGCATGCGTAATATGTTACTACATGGTGTTTTACATTGCCAGCTGGTTGTAAAGGACATACGGTTTGTGATTGCAGGACTACCCGTGATGTCATTCATCCGAGCTTGGACCATTATATAACGGGACTGTAGGGAAGCCTATGAAAGCAGGCTATTTTTACACTGTTTACACCTCAGAGCAGGGTAGGGCTATGCTTCCACTCACAATATGAATTTAATAATGCAATGGAGGAAAAAGTGCATGGGTATAAAGGGAGTGCTGCAGTTGCAAATCATCCACTTTAGGCCACTGGTTTGCAACCTTTAGAATTAAGAGACCCACCTTTCCTCAAGTCCAGCTAAATGAAACTTGTATAGAGCTTAATAAAATATGACTCATTATTTTTTTTTTAAATATCTGCTGTAGGAAACCTGTTGCAGTCGTAAACAGCCAACAGTTGTTTTTGTAAAAAAGGAAGCATGGATTTTCCCCAATAGGATATTATCTGATGTGTAAAAAAAAATAGTAAAGACCTGAAAAAAACAAAACACTACTCTCAAGGTCAGGATTAGAAAAATAAACTGAAAGAAATATTTTTGGTACAATTAAGTTTTTTTTTAATGAAAATTAAATTATAAAGTTTCTTTAAAAAAAAAAACACTCCCAAAGCTTCTGAGACTGCTAGTTATACTAAACCATTAATTATCTCAGTTGCTATTTTTAGCCACTATAAAGTAGAGGGTCCAAAGAGCTTCAGGGTAGACCCCTGCTTTGAGGGGCCTTTTACGGGCCCCTTTGCAATACACATAAACTCTATTCTCAGTAAGAGACCATACTAGGAGCTTTGTAGCACAGACCCTGAATTAAAAAGCCTTATTATAACTTCTGATATCTTATATTAAACTCAAAGACCTGATCTTTGGAAAGTGCAACATGTCCTTGAATGTGCAATATACTCTTTATTGCAACTGCTATTTATTTATTTATTTATTATTTATGTGTGTCATTTTATCCTGCTAGCAATGTTACACTCCTTTCTGATTTTTTTTGTTATTTTATATTGTCTCTTAAATGATCTCCCATGTCATGTGTTTAATGGTCCTTAGATAAATAAGTAGCACATAGAGTGACAATAAAAAGAAGTACAGGAAATGTTTCCCTTAGTGCTCTCTATTGTGTTGTGTTCTATTATTTAGAACAACTGCGATCATATGTCATAACCTGTTATAACACCTTATTATGAATTCTGATATCTTGCCTCATTTAATCTGATTGATAGAAATGCCAGAACATGTTTCTTGGAAAAAGAACAGCAACCAACTGCATTTTGAAATCTTGTTTTGAAGGATTTAGAACTAATATAACAACGTCAGTATTTCTAAAGAGAGACAAGGTAGGACATGAAGAAAGGAGATGGCCTTAACTAAAATATACCAACTGCACATATAATTGAAACTACTACTGCGAGCTTAACACCCGTTGTGAGTAGAAAAGTATTAAGAATGAGATAGAAAAGGTACATTTTATTCATAGGAGTGGATAGTGTAAAATTTCCCATTTTTTTGAAATAGCTATAAAAAAAAGCTATAAAGCTGTTTTTCATTGCTTAACTTAAAAGCTTGTTAACGTGAATTTTATGCTTTTAAACACTTATTTTGAACTTGCAGAGCTGCAATGTGAAACCGTACCTCATGAAGTGTATACTGCATTTTAAAAACTCGTGTTTGACCCTACAAACGTGGTTAAGTTGGATAACAGACTATTTGACATACCATGCATTCGTTGCAGGGTTGCCTTTATGGTTTGTTTTTAAACAAAATGTTTAGCTAAATAAAAACATTTTTTAGCCATTTATACCATAAACATCATGCATCTTTTCTATGTTAATTTAGCATGTAGCAGTTCTTATTGTGGTGTTTCTGCCCTGAACAAGGGTGTTTTAAAGAATGGTTGAGGTCTTCTTGATTAATTGAGTGTGATACAGCGATGCATATGTAGCTCTTTATTACAAATTAATACACTTAGAGAAAATCTGAAAGTTCAAACATTAGATTTAGGAAAATTAATCAGTGGTAATTTATACAACAAACATGGTTTTGCATTATAACCATGATTGAGAGATCTGAAAGGGCATGTCTGTTTCACATGAAGCAGGTACGTAGTCAAAATGAATGGAATAGAGCAGAAAAAGTTTTACCGCAAAACTTAAAAAATACTGTACAGTTCAGTGAAAATGAGTAGGATTTATTGAAAACTGTACTAAATGCACATTACAATTCTGCATGAAAGCAGGAGCAGAATATTAACAAGAAAATTGAAAACAGAAAGGAAAACAGCAATTAACCTCAGATTTGTAAAAAAACGTATTGGGCTTGTTGCAGTAATAGTTAAGGACTTGACAATATGTGATTATATCGATACACCTATCATTTGATATTTAAGATATGCTTTAATTTTGAAATTCACAAGTCAAAATACAATAGTGAACATTAGTGAAGTTGTTGTATTATTAATTATACTGTTTTTAATCTAAATGCCAGATGCATCTAGTAGTTTAGAAATAAAATGGTCAAATCATATTTAATTGGTTTATATTGTATTACATTATTGTGTTAGAGGAGCAGCCCAGGGACCATGAAACAAATCAGAAGTTCATTGAGCCAATACCCCTACAGCCAGCATGCATGTGCACAAATAACACATCACATCACACGAGCTAAACCTTTTTTCAAACTCCAGAATGTTATTCTGGAGTTTGAAAAAACTCCGGTGTCATGTTGATAATATGGCATTCAAATCGCTTGCAAATGTATTGAATGGAAATTATACAAACATTTATGATATTGTTATGCAATGACATTGATATCGCATTGTATTGTGATTAAGCTGATAGTTATTACAACCCTAATAGATAGAAAGTCGAACCTCCGGGGGAAGGAAGGATCTCAGGTTGCGGTCGTCAGTGCATTTAGGGTACAGCAGGCTGTCACTTCAGGACCTTTTCATTGCTTTTAGAAGAAACCCCAACATGGAAATTTGGATGCTCTACCAGAGCATCAAAAACACTTATTTTACTTTGCTAAAGTAAAATTCCTAACTTGTTGAAAACACTACACGCTAAACTGGTTCTAGTGTTGGCTAGTATTCCTCCATGTTTCCAGCGGCCCAAGCTCCGTCTTTGGCTTCGGTTCTAGCTTTTATTCCATGACTGGAAAAGTTGCTCTTTTTTTTTAGTATCAACTCTAGGCAGGACCAGACTCATTGGCAACAAAGAGATCGACAAATTTCCCCCAAACTTATCTTAGTGAATGATAAGAGTAGGTTTTGCTGGCCAAAAGTTGGGATTAATGGATTTGGTTTTTTGTCGATTCAGTATTTCTGAGATTCTCGTAATCTTCAGGCAAACAAGATGTTAAAGACCCAACTGAACTTTTTTATTGTATGATCATAACACAGTGATCAAGACGTGCTGTGCCCCAACCCACACTCGAACACGCACACACGGCCTCTCCCCAACACACACATAAGTGGCTCCCTATATCCAACATAGCCTTTGATTCTAGCCGCAACTCACTTTCAAATGGTAATGAGAGGCAATTAGAAGCCAATGTGTCCTAATCACAAGCCATTTAACTGAGCCTGGCTCATTTGTCAGACCCCTGTGTGCACATGGAGCTGAACAAACAATCACACATGAGCACACACGTCTTGTAGATCTTGCCAAACGAGGGGGAAATTGTGACTCTGTGTATTTGAGAGATCTCCAGGTAATAAGGGGGTGGAGATTTCACAGCTGAATGAGCGAGTGACAGAAATGACTCCTCATGTGCAAGACCAGGCGGAGAATGATGGGTTGGAGGGCCTCACAGATTGACCTGGGCGGTGAAACAACAGGTGTTAGTGGGTGAGACTCAAGAAAATGGAGTTGAATCAATTCTTCATCTTGCTATTTATTTCGACTATAAGAGGCACTGTTAATATAGGTTCTACAGAATGGATTTCAATTTATTTATATAGTGGCAATTCACCACAAATGTGTTCTCGAGTCATTTTATAAGGCAAGCAGGTCCAAATGGATTCCCGTCAGATTCCAGGTTCCTCTGAATTAAATTCAGATGAATGTAACACATTACAGTCCATTCATAATGTCAGATTCTGCTCCAGTGACTCATACTCCAATTAAATCTAAATCCTCATATAAATCAGTCAACTCTTTGGTCAGTTTGAGATTCTTAGATCTTCTAATCTTCTAAAAATTAGAAGATATAAGAACAATGTTCAACATTTCTCTCTTTTTTTGTAGCCTTCCTTATGTAAGCAGTCATAAATTATTTGAAGTGGGAGCAGAGCCAGCATCACATCCACCTTGTCTAAGAGAGACAATGATATGAAACAGGGGTTTACTGATATTTTAAACACAAAGACGAAATATGTTTCATGTTAAACTCATTAGGATCATCACCAGGAGCAGTTAAAGGGAAAGTGTAGTCTCAAAAACAACTTAGAATAAAAAGCTGTACTACTGTCGGCTATCGAACGCTTTCAAGAGCTTTACAACTTTATGATCAATATGTGCTCTTGGTCCTACACAGAGCTGCCAAAAGTTATCTGAAACTTAAAAAATAGACCACTTGTCAGATAAAAATACTTTTTTTTTAAAGTACATTTTTAAATTAAAGGCAATTGAGTTTCCTCCAGTTCTACAGAAAATATGTTAGACATAAATAAAGCAGAAACTGGCTGAAATTAGAATAAGGATTGGATTGGCTTAAAGCTTTATCTTTAACTATACATCTAGAAATATTAAAAACTATTTAGAGGATTTCTCTTTTTTTTTTAACATAAACTAGGAGAGAGCATAAAGTGACTAAAGGTCCACATGGAAACCTGCATTTAACCTGGCAATTGAGTATAATGCAAACAAGGAGTTGTTTTCAAGCCTTTATATGTGTCATTTATCATGATGAATAATGTCATTGGTGCCAAATTCAGAAAACCATTAAATAGCTAAGAACACCTCATCAATTTCCAATAACTTATTAGAAGTAATGGCAGAAGAAAGCTTACTAGAACTGGGAGAAAAACCTGAAGAATGTGTGGGACTAATGGATATATAAGAGTGTCGGTTTAAACCTGAACCAACAGGTGGATCTTTGGAATCAATCATAAAGAAATAATTTTATATTTCCCATATAGGCAAAATTTAATTTATCTTTTTTTTTTTTTTTTTAAAGCCACCCATAAACCTCTGAAAAGCATTATTTAATTTCTCCTATGTCAACAGGATTTTTGCTATCTTCCATTTTGATTGAAAAGTGCTAAGTCTGTCCTGCTGGTTGTCACGACAAGACTTGACAGAGTCTTTTTTTTTTTTTACAACTCAACCAAAATTTGCTGTGCTTCGCACTAATCGCCCTAAATATGCCTTTTTACGTAGTTAGATGGGCGTCCTTTTGCATCGCTGCGCATCACTTTGCGTCTTTCCATATTGCTGCACTCCTGAATGTACCTTTATATAAGGAAAACATGATGCATTCCTTCATGTCTGTTGTGAACGCACCATTAAAGCCAAGTGCCCCTTTGGAACATGAAAGGTAATGAAATCTTTAATTTAAGATTTAATATTGTGGGCTATCTGGTGATTATTAAAAATTGAAGAAGTTCAATGTGTGTATGAAATTAAAGTTATTTGTTATACTGTTTGTTTTGGTGTTTTTAGGCCTGGCAATATTTGTAAGAAAAAGGCTTTAAATGTATTATGCAGTATTAATACAAACTGACATAAGTTTAAGAGGAGTGTTTTGCAATGCAGTTTTATGTTTTTTAAGCTCGTTCAACTCCTCCACAAAAAAACTCCATGTTCAATAGGACGACAAATGTGTCACTTTTGCTTGTGCATCCACACCTGAGTGCCGTCTCAGCCGTATCCCTGCTTGAAGCAACAGGAAGGAAGCCACTGGTGTTGATTGAAAACCGAGAGATGTAAGAAAAGTGTGTGGCAGAGGGAGGCGAGTTAAAAAAGAAGAAAATATATAACAAAAAAATAAACCCAATAGGACTACATGGTACTGAAATAGACAGAGTGTGAGAAAAATGGTGGTGAAAATGTGCGGTGCGGTGGGTGGGGATGGAGGCAGATCAAGAGATTGAGCTGTCTCGTTGAACCACGCGGTGTGCTCAGACCTTTTCAGCTTTTCCTTTCATCCTCCCCTATTCACGAGTGCACTGAGTACACATGCTTGCACACAAGAGAAGGGACACACTCACGCTGTGTGCTGCCTTTAAAGGGGATCAATGAAAGCTTTTTTGTGTTTTGTTAAAGAACATTCTGCTGCTTTTTATCATGTTTTTAGATTGTGTAGTGTAAACCCTGAGCTTATAATGCTGTTAGGATAAAATGAAGCAATAATAAGCCACTATAGATGACATTTCCATTATTGTGCTAGAAAATAAAAATCAATGTATTCAGCTTAGATATCACTCTTATATTTCCACACTCTGGAGCAGTCACTGATAACTGTGTGTGTACATTATACTGCATGTAAAGATTATGTGTTTTGTTACACCGTTCAGGGGCTTAATTTACATACATAGTCCTGAAATGGGTATCTATGCTATAAGTGTCCCAGCATCACCAACCTGCAAACTTGTGTTTTACTGTTGGATCGATAAGCTGCAGCATGGCTCAATAACTATGTGAAAAAGAGAAGTCTGGACTTTGATCAGCCAAGTGTAGCCTTTGGCTTTGTAATGGCTGCTTGTCCAGCTCACTTGATATGCAGTTGTCTATATGTCTGGCAAATCACTCTTAGAGACTGAACTTGGCTGAACTCCAGGGGGTATAATGCCTCAACAGTGACAGCGACCTTCTCCATGCACCACCTCACAGGTCCTGCCTGATCTGTGTCTGATGTGAACAGGATGAATGGAGGATAAAGTTGATCTCTGATTTGCAGTGATTTACATACAATGATGGAGGTAGCTGTATGACCTCGAATCAGGTTGTGAAGGTATTTAGAGGTGAGGTTTTAGGACATATTTTTTTATTGGCAAGTTTATTAATAAAACTCTTCATTTTGATATTTTCTAATCAAAGTTATTGAGCCCAGGCTTAGATCTACCAACTGCACTGCACTAAAATACATCTGAAAAACAAAATTTTTACACAGATCACATATTTTTAGATTTAAAAAAAATGTCACAACTAATGTTTTAGACAAAGTTTTTTTTTTTTTTTTTTTAAACCAAATGAGTTGGGCCATCTTTTGGTCAAGGGAAAGGGTTTTGATTAAAGTAAAATGCACTTCATATGTTAAGTTATTTTTCTTTATTGGGGGCTAAAACATCAGTCTGTATTTAGATTTTAGATGTATAAACACGTCTTTTTTTTTTTTCATGCAAACACCACAGACTAGATATGCTAACACATTGCTTTTTAACTACTGTAGGTCTGTGTAAATTTCCTAGTAAATAAAATTATGCACTGTTAGATGCTGTCATTATGACCATTTAAAATTTTTATACTTTTATAGTTGTGGTTATTTGGTAGTCGAAGTTTTTGAGTATGTCCGGATAAGCCATCTACTCTAATAAATTCCATGCCAACCAGAATAAAGTAATTATTTTGAAGGCATTACAAAATAAGAGCATACTCGCAAAGAACTGTAGCTGATGAATATTTTAATAACCTATTAATCTTGTAACTTTTTTAGATTAACCTATCAGATAGCAAATAATCATTGAAAACAAAAGGTGCCTTTTTCATAATTTGAACCAGGCGAAGCTATAATAACTCTGCAGCTTAAAGAGATCTGGATAGATGTTATTTAAAGAGATATTTTGAAAGTTTTTATTGAAAAATATCTTGGCAACACCCTTTTCATCAAGCCTTTACGACTTAAAATGTATTTTGATGAGCAGATTGACACCTCAGTAGTTGAGCGACGATGCATCTTTAAGCCTGTAGCCTATTTTCTTGAACTTACTTTGGGCTCGTTCTTGCTCTGTTTCTGCCGATGTGACATCAAGCTGAATCTGTCTGACCTAGCAACAATCGAAGCATAGCAGTCAGGATGGATTTTGGGGGTCCTCAGAAGCGACCACCGTGCAGCTCAACTCAGACATCAAAGGCCACATAAGTTTGAAAAAAACCCCCCAACTTAACCCTTGTCAAGTACGAGTGAGTTGGAAGAACGAGTGACAGAGTGCAGTTCCGTGCTTTGGCCACCGCTGGCTGTGTTATAAAAACTCCATCATGCCTCTTTAAAGACAAACAGGTTTCTTATCTTAAATACAAATTTTATACATGCTTTTTTATAGTTAGAGCTTATTTACTGCTTTTAGTGGGTTACTCTTTTTGAGATAACATACTTCCAATTCAGTTTAACCCAATCAGAGGTGGTTAGTGGCAAAAAATTATACCTAAGTAAGAGTAGCACTACTTCATCATATATTTACTCAAATAAAAGTGTAAAAGTAGACTTTAAAAAAATCAAGTAAGAGTAAAAAAGTATTTGGTTAAAAGGCTAAAGTATTGAGTAACTGATTCACTTACTACCTATGTCCTTAATGATTTAATATTTCCTAAAATTGAATGAAATATAAATTCATATGCAAATTCTGGTGTCTCAAAGAATAAGACAAAAATAAACAGATAACATACAGTAATTACGCAATAAAAATGAGGTAGAATGACCACACTTAAAAAAAAATTTTTTATACATAAAACAAAAAAAACAGTTGTAGAACAGTATGTACAATATGGTAAGTTATAATATATTGTTAACTGTATGTTCACTCAATTTCCAAATGACTTGTAATAATTTAAAATAGTTTAGATCTTATCAAAAGGTCAAGAAATCTTGAGGTGGTGAATTTCCAGCATAGGATATTTCAGAGGATGTTTTACTGTCAGATAATTATTTAATGTAGAGCATGTGAATCCAGTTATACATATAAATAGCTTTGTTAATTCAAAATATTTTTGAAATACTTGCTGAAAGATTGACAGATGCAGTGACAGACCTGCAGTAAGTCATTCTGAAAGGATAATTTATGTAGAACTGTAATTGCAAACTGAATGACACAGTGCTTTTTTTTCCTTTTAAAAAAACTTTAAAAATAGTTTTGCACTGTGTCCCCCTTGTCTCCAGGTTCCTGATTTTATTTTGTCTTTTGTTTCCTATCATCCAGAAAAAAATGTCTTCTTGAAAGTATGTCTGACTAGCTGATAAAACTCTACAGCTTTATATTGTGTAAGGATAAAAGCTTTAAATAAGCATGTTTGCTTTTGATGGTGGCTCTATCCCAGTTGTTAGAAGTTAGTAAAGAACTCCATGCCTTAGCTTCAAAGCGGGTGTGTTGGCATCAGCAGTGACTTATGTCTGAGTGAGAAGGATGTGCATTCAGGGAGAGGAATTCAAAAACAGGAAAATGGCTAGTGATAGAAACAATCCCTTGAATACCAAAACCCACCCTTCACCAGTGTTGTTCTTGGCAAAACCTTTCTTTCCATTACTACTGTTTACTTTTTAGGATGTTGATTCCAACACGCAGCACATGGTAGCTTGCCCAGACTCACTGCATTCCTCAATTGTTTCCCTGACCTCCCTCCAATGCAGCACATATATGGTATGGATAACTCTTGTCTATTTAAGGGGATCATAGTTTTACATACATTTTATAGAAACATTATTACAAGGATCCACAATAATCTGGGTAAAGACTTCAGCCCTGGAGATAGATTATGGCAAATCCATGCCTACAGAATCAGCATTTTTTAGGCCTGCCTCTCTCAGGCCAAAACTATTCCTTTTCCAACATACCTGTGGTGTGGTCTGAACAGGACATGTAGAAGAATGCATAGCTGGATGGCTGGGGTTTTCATTCAGTCACTCTGTCTCTGAATAGATTTCCATTCGGCCTATACTTGTGGCTTGGCTCTTTCAGGTTCCTTACTGGATGACTGACTTGATGGCTAAAGATCAGCCTCATTTGGCAGGAGGCTTTGTTGTAGCAGAGACATAGTTGTCAAGCTTTCAGGAGACATAACAGTCTGTCTGGCCTTTCTGCTGATTATAAAGTGAGCCTACAGCATTTAAACATGGCAGTTGGCTGTGGAAGTCAGAGAGGTGTGCTAAGCACAGATCTAGCTTAAAAAAACTACTGAATAGGGATGATCATTGCCAGCCCGAGATTTCCAGGAATCCCAATAGCAATTACATAATTAGAGCGTCTTTGGACAGACCGTATTTTTCTTTAGAAATGAATTGCTCTGAACCAACAAGGTTTCTAATATGCTTTGTGTTAAAATGAACCCAACGGCCTGTTTATTTTTGAAAAACAAATATTAACAGGCTGTTGGATTTCCCAGTATTTATTCTGTGTGTTGTTTTTACATCAACAGCCTGTTTCTGCACATTGTTTCTTTCCTTTCATTGTCTTTGAATGAATCCTATATTAATATTGTAATTTTTTTGTACATTTTCTGCTTTAAACAACAGATTTCAAAAAAGCATTTTGAGCATGTCGGTCTTTAGTTTCTATCATATATTGTCTTCTATGTGCCTTTAAAATGAGAGATTTATATTATTTTCCTCATTCTGTGCTTTTTAAAAGTAATGCTGAAGTGTTTATCACTTCTTTTTGGACAACAGGCATAAAATTAAAAAGTATATAGCTTATATATTCAGTATTAAAAGATTAACATGTTTAAAATAGGAAAAAAAAAACTTGCTGTAAAAAATTTCCATCTTCATAAACCAGAAACCTTCTGTGCAGCTGTTTAGTTATTGTAAACATCTATCTGCAGGGGCTTGCCCAAGGGAAATACCTGTGGTGTGAGACGAAAGTTGACCTAATGGGAAATTACTTGGCATCCTCTGCAGATTAAAATAGCTCTGTGCTTTTTACTTTTTTTTGCTCTGTTATTTTTTTTTTCTACGTTCCCAAACCTTAATTACTCTTGTGCAAGATTTCTGACTTTCCAGATGTCAGATCTCTATCAGCTATAGTAAGAGTTCAACCGGGTTATGCTCACAGGAGTCATTGGAATTTTATCTTGAGGAACTAAGAAGCTCAGCTATTTCTAAATGGAAACTAAAAGGGAAAGATTCATAGCAATGCTGCAAACATACACAAACACACCCACACACACCCCACACATATATGTAAAAGGGAATTCCTTTGGTCTTAGCCCTTAAGAACATATTCATTAGACTTTACCTCAGTTGTTATTTGTTGATATGTCTTCAGTGCTTTCTATCTTTTAATACCTTTTTTTAACCGTGTTAAAAGCACAAGGGGCTTTTGTAGAGGGCTGCTGTTATACTAAGTTCTAGTTTTATTGGTTTAATTCCTATTTTGTTGTAGCTTCTAGATTTATGTTAGTTCTCAGATTTTTCTGTGGTATTCCTCTGTTGCCCTCTTGTGTGTGTTCCTTTCCCTTTGGCTCCCTTGTTGTCTCCTCTCACACCTGCTCCTCATCAGCTCGTTAGCCCTGCCTTTGTCTCAGTCAGCTATATATTCTCTACCTCTGCTGTCACTCCTTGTTGGTTCCTTGTTGTTGCCGGTCCTGTCGTCGCTGTTCTCTGCTCACCTCGTCTCTCCCTGACTCCTTGTGCGTGTTTTCCCCTGATGTCTCCATGGTTCTGGTCTGTGTTACATTTTTAGTAGGATTTTTGGATTTTGTCTCTGTTATTAGTGTTTGCATTAAAACTACAAGAAATCACCTCAGCCTCTCTGCCTCTGCATTTGGGTCCCCTAAACCACAACCAAAACGTGACACTTTTAGCTGGGTGCTGCCATTTTCCTATGCTTTTAAAAGGCCTAGCTGAGTCACAAGAGCAATATTGGTTGGATGCATCTATTTACTGCTTCTGTACAATCTTCCATTTTAATGAGCATTCTGCTCATGCAACTCAGTGTTGTATATAGCTTCACAGATTGACAGTCAATGGCTTAGTTAAAGACTTTCCTCTGGGGAGTTCTAAATCTTCAGCTAGCAAGGAAACTGAGGATGGGGATTCCTTTCTCAATAGTCAAACACTCTGACAGTTTCTGTTTCAGAATGAATGGAATATTGACGTTTAAACACTCTTTAGTTTAAATACACTTTTCTTTCCAAACGGTGGCCAAAGAAATGTCAGAAATAGCACCTGTTGCTGCACATTGCAGGTCACCTGGATGAAAGCAGGTCACCATATTTTTCTTAGGGGTGCTGCAGAATCATAAGGGCAAACCAGGGGTGGAGCTGAAGCAAAAAAAATACATAATTGAATGTTTGTTGGCAAAAGAAAAATAATTTTTCTTCACATTCAGGAGACTGTAAAGTTTGAAGGGATCCACTAGGGTGTTTCCTCAGCAGGAAACCAAGCAGAAAAACTTTGTGAGGCTTCTGTTAAAACCATGACCTTCATAAAAAATTCCCCTAATTTAAAGTGACTGTTTTAAACATAAAATCTAGAACGATGTAGATTATGTTTGCACTGACACAATCAAGACGGATTTTGAAAGCTAGTAAGAGCTATTTAAAGCTAAAGCCAGATTACAACCGTATTCTACTGCCCATGACTGCAGCACACACATGCAATGTCTGAAGATCATTGCTCAGGATACCAGAGAAGCTATACAGCCTTGCATGTATTGCACATGAGCTTACGGCATGCCCTTGCTCTCGTTCTGGGCTGTGTATATAGGGCTGAAGGTAGCGCTGGTAACTAAGGTTACAAAGTTTTATCTACAGATGCTGTCATGTGCTTTGTTCATTAGTGCTGACTCGTTTTGTTTACATTAGGTTGTCTTGGTAATGTCAGTATATTGACAGTTGTGCAAATACAGATTTCAGGAACACTAAAAGGCTTGTACACTTGTGAAATGTTGCCCAGAGCCAGTTTTCCTCTAACTAGGCCCTGCAGCTTTTTCTTGACCCTGAAAGTACTGGAAGTTTTGCAGACTGCTAGACTTATTTATATAAATAGCATTGTTAAAAAGTGTTTTGCAGGAAGAGACAATGATGTTAAACATATACCAGTCTAAGTCCTATTTAAACTTTATCAGGACCTATCTGTATTTCATAAGCTTCCAGCTGATTCTGGAAAGGGATCACTTGAAGTTTTGTATTTTTTTTTTCTGTTTATATTTCGTCTTTGATATGGAAAGAGAAGCGGCAACTTTTCCACACAGTGATCGATCTAATGCTGGCGATGTTCGCAAGTTCAAAGATTCTTGTTGCAAAATTGCTCCTGTAGTTCCCAACCTTCAATGCACCCTTTCCCTGAGCATGATCTAATTTCAGGAAAATGTGTACACGGCCAAGAGGTTGCTCTGATTGTAGGTTTTTATTTAAATTTCTTGCAAGGGGTTTTACCCTCTCTCCTAAATGTGTTTGCCAAGTTCAGCACATGATTAGAGTCGGAAAATACAAATACTATACAGTTCCCCCTGGAAAAAGGAGATTTGTGAGATTTATATTGTTGTTGTTTGCTTCTAATCTTTGAAAACCCAGGCAAAGTTTCTTAATACCTTGTAAATGTAGTAAGCTTGTGTCCTTTTACTCATTTACATGTTTGTTTTTACCAGAAAGTCCAATGTGGTGGAAAATAATTGATCTGAGAAAATGTGATTTAGACAGGATGAGGAATTTGTTTATATTATCAAATTTTCAGCACCTTAAAAAAACAAGCAACCCTTTAAATACCTCCATAACTTTATCATACATTTACATGATAGTCTGTCTATCACCTACCCTTTGTGATCTGCATTTAGCCAGAAAAGGTGTGGCATGCATCATGCCTCAGTCAACACTTGAAAAAGTCCTTTAGGGCAATTACAGCGTAAATGCTTTTGTCTGATTTTTTCAGTCTACTCTTCTTTGCAAACTAGATCAAACTTAGTCTGAACTTTCCTGAAGATTTAGCTCTAGACTGTTTTGGCACACATTTAAGCTTTTATCACTGTAGCTTCAGCTGCATATATTCAGGATATGTTCTGCTGGAAGGTGAACTCAACGTCTGTTTTTTAAGTATTTTCTGACATCTAGTTGGTTTTCTTCCAGCATTGCCCAGTTTTTAGGTTGATCAAGTTAAGACAATATTGACTAGTTTCTGTCTAATAAGTTCCCCCAGCATGATGCAGCCATGACCATGTTTCCTTTTCATTCAGTGGTTTGTTTATTTAAAGCATCTTATAACTTTTTTTTATAAAAGTTGTACTTTCATAATATCTGTTTAGACAAAATGCTTTCTTTTGACATACATCCTAAATTTCAGATGATAGATTAAGTACTTTTCTAATATTTATGTGTAAAGCTTAGGATATTTTCAACTAACCTATACCTGTTTTAAGCTTCCACACAACTGTCTGGTGCAACACCTGTCTGTGGTGTTCCTCGGTTTTTGTAATCCTTTAGGTTATTTAATGTTTTTCTTATTTTAAAAAGTCCCCATGCTCTCACTGAAATGCTTGATTTATGCTGTAGTTAAATTACACAGGTAGATACTAGATACTAATAAGGTCACTCCTGAGCATATCTTCCTTCCTTGATCTGTCCTTCCTCTTCTTTTTTTCCATCACATAAAATCCCGGAGAATACATTACAGTTTGTGGCTGTAATGTGACAATATATGGAAAACCTAAGGGCAATAATACATTTGCAAGGCCTGGAGTAAGCACCACTATGCCAGTTAAGTTCACACAGTATTAATCATTTGGGAAATCACACAAATCCAGTGTGAGCATTACTTCTTGTAGATCAGCCTTTTTCTCCCGGATTTAGGCTTTGATGAGTCAATAAAAAAAATCCAAGCTTGATTCTCGACATTTTTGCATGACTCAGATTGAACTTCATCTGCCTAAAATATTAAAATATCTGGCATTGGTTTATTTTACGTTTGAGTTTATAATGGCCAGGCTATTATGCATTTAAAAATAGCTTTAAATCCAGTTTTAAAAATGCAGCTACATTTTTGACAGTATTTAAAATTCTACAATTGGATTTAGATTAATTTATCTATCTATAAAACTATGGGTGTTTCCTAGGATTTTCATTATTTTCAGCTAATATTATTAGACGGTTTATCGATCATAGATAAAATGTGTGAATGAAGCCATAATGGTCCTGTTAATATGTGCAATATTCATACAAGTGATTATGGTTTATGTCTTAATGCTAATGTTAATTCTATTCTTTATCAATGTCTTACTGTGCAGCATTTTGAAAACATGCTTCTTTAACAGGAAAAGTGTTATCATTGCAGATTAAACTTTCATGAAACCTCTTAATTTTCCATTGATATTCTCTGGTCATTGTATTTCTGAGTGAAATGAGATTCAAATCATATTTAACCAGTTTAAGACTTAAACAACTTTTATTGTCATTTTGTAATTTCGTTTTGTACAGCTCTCATGACATTTTTTTATTTCTTAAAATGCAGCAGTGATCACATGTAAACAGTGTGGGAGAAAAATAACATGGTGCAAAAAAATGCAGTGATATGGAAGTTCAGAGCATTACAATATATATGGTGCAATTATGCAGTGTTTTGGTGTAGTAAGGCGGTGACTGGTAGTGTTTAAAAAGACAAAGATAAGGTTGTAAAAAACGTGATTATAGTTGGTTATATTTGTAATACGTAACATAAAGAAAACATGAAGAAAATGTTATCATTCCTCGTGTGCTTCCCTTCATCTTCTTGCTGCTTCATTGCAGGGAATTACTCAGCTGTTTGCTTGATGCTGTGCAAGTTGTTAGCCTGCAATTTTGTGCATTTTCCCACGCACACTTGCTAGGCTTAGATCTGATTGGGTGTGACGATGCATGTGTGTGTGTTGAGTCAGGCTGGATTAAAAAGAAATTGCTGCATTTTCAGAGAGCAACAACTGTGCGCCTGCCCCACTTTCAGTCCTTTAATCATGCATAGGCACTTGGGGCACTCCTGTGTGCATCTGTGTGCAGAGAACTCATGTTGAGCACAGCGTTAGAAAGGGTTCTAGTACAGTATATGTCAGAGGGGAAAGCACTCAGAACTCCCTGACCTTAGATTACCCTTTGCATGTGTTTGTTTGTGTCAGTGCTCACTAATGCGTACGTCTTTTCCAACACTACCAGTCACTGCCGGTTTAGCGCCCTCATTTAGGTTTCTTGCAGCTACTTTGTTTAAAATTTGTTCTTCAGGCATTAACTTTCTTTATACCCTAGTCAAGCTTTATAAACATTACCATAACAGAAATTATAGAAATCTGTGAAAATTACAGCATACAGTATAAGCATGTTTCATATAAAAGCTTAAAAAAGTTAAAATTGAACTACAATTTTCAAATGCCTACTGTAAAAAAAAAAAAAAAAAATTCATTTCAGTTAACAGAAGACTCTAGCCTATCTGACAAAGTATGGACATACTTTTTAATTGCTGCACACTATTTTAGGGGATGGTTTAAGAATGTAAATTCAGTGTGACCTTGAAGTGTTTGTAGCCCCCTGGTGCCCATTACTGTGACTAATGTCCAGCATAACAAGAAGTCTTGACAAGCTGTACTTGGCAAGAACAGGAAACGAAACACAAGTGTTGCAAGTTCAGTGGAGATCAGAAAATATCCCATTCATTCATTCACTGCTGGATTGCAGTAAGTAATGTAGACTGTATTTAACAACTGGAGACCACAATATTGCTCCCTCAGTAGACACAAGCCATGTTTCCATCCAACTCAAATGAGAATTTTGAGCAAACTTTAAAGTTTGAAGAAGAAAAGGTCAATTTGTGGTGTTTCCATTTGGTTTGAAGCTAATAAACCAAGTGACACAAAGCGTAATGACGTCGTACATCATCGTCCACAAAACTTGGCTGCAATGAAGAGGAAGTAGAGGCTGCAATCTTAATGTACCACCGGTTTAGAAAGTTTTAATGAATTAATTGGGCAAGTTATTCTTAGGTCAACATCTTAGTCAGTAATGGCACGGTTGTGTCCGGCCATTTTTACGTGCATAATAGGGATATCCAGGTAAGAAGCCAACAGCAGAAACAGCTGATCAGTCATGTGAGGTAAAAATTTGCTACTTGAAGCCTGATTCAAAAACACTGTTTAAAACTTTTTTTTTTGTGCTTTAACCCTATTTTGCAAAAGCCAAAACCCAACTCAAGCCCATATAAAAACTGGGGAATTCAAGGGATTTAATTTTTTATTTTTATTTTGCCATTTCCATCAAGCTTTTCTGGTGTGGTACTTTAAAATGCACGTTGAAAAAAAGGAAATGAATAGGTTTTTACTCACTGCTCACCCAGCCTTACAACCACAATGCTAAAGCCAAGGTTAACATATTAACCAAATATTGTAATGTTCCCCTAAGCATCAGTGGAATTTCCTGATATTTATGGTGGTTTCTTCACCTCCGGCATCAGTTAAACCATCACGCTAAAGGAGGATTTTCTATCGGAGTGTGAAGAAGTTTATGAGCAGATGGACGTGAACAAAGTATTTTTTACAAAATTTTTAATCAGTAGTCATTATAGCTCTTCATTTTAAGGCTTTACATCTAAACTGTGATTATTTTTCAACCACTTTTTTGTTTTAATTTTCTTTGGACCAGCCAAATTCATTTTAATAATTCACTTTAGGGTTTCATTGCCTTTGCGACTATGAACAATGGCCTATTGTCTCATTATAAGCTTAAACTTAATGCATCTTTGATTTGAAAATTCAGTTTTGTTAATGTGCTTTTATGTTGAAAGTTCATCTAATTGCCCAGCCCTAATTTGTTTTGTATTTGATGTATAATGCCTTTTCTTACTGTCCCAGAAATCAGTCTATATGTGCAATTTGGAGTTGGGTGCACTGCTTTCCAGCCAAATGTACATTTTAACTGGAAGTGCAGCACATACCGGTCTTCTTTTGGACTTGGCCCTGGGGATTATGGCTTATTTGACTGAAGTGTTTTTTTTTTTTTATGTTGTTTTTTTTTGTGGCAATCATCTCAAGGGTTAGCTTTGATACACATGGTAGCCTCACCAACACAAGTGTTACTGTAAACTGGACTGCGGATACCTCTCTGTGATTTGGATGAGGATGTAGAACTGGCATGACAAAACTGCTTCAATGTCTCTATCAACTACTACTACAACACCCTTGACCCAGATGTGCTGCTGCCACTACAATAATAAGCCACCATGCTCTCTCTACCGAAGATTAGTGCTTGCTCAAAACAAATGCAACACAGGGATTATTTCTTACATAATTTAAATGGTTTTAGGGCTGGGATGTAATATTCTGATATGTTTTGTTTAGGTAGTAGAATTTTTTTTTATTATTCTTAGACTGGAATACTAACAGAAAATTGTCTTCTCTCCTGCCAGACATCTCTGCCAATCAAAGGGGGTTTCATCTCATCAACTCTTACGCTCACAAAAAATAGGCTTTCCCTTCTTGTTCAGTGGATTTGTTGCAGTTTAAAAAACACCTTGCTGAACATTTTTAAACAAACAGTTGACAGTTGTGCATTGAAATGCTTAGTTTATCTCCTACTCTGTAGGTATGTGTATTTCTCCCCATTTGTTAAGCTGACACAGAGCAGTACATGTTGCAGTAGAGGTGAATGAGGTTTGTGATGACTATTATGATGGAGTTTGGGTTGCTTAGATGTACTTCTACAAGTTCATGTACTATACGTAACATAATTTTGTATGTACCTGTAAATACAAGCTAAATAATTGAATCGTTTGGTCCCTGCAGAGTTTTAGGTGTTTTTTTTTTTTTTTTTATTGTCTGTTATGCTTTGCTGTCTAATTTAGTTTTATTTTCTTTGTGTTTCTTGCGTCATTTTACAATAAAAATACAGGACTTAAAATTGTTCTCGCTACACCCAGACTTATAACAACAAGAGACTTTCTTTAATTTCTTAATTTGCCTTGTACCTTTTTGGTTGTTTACTATCTAAAATTAATTTAGAACATCAGTTCTTTGGTGTTATCTCTCTGAGGAAATCAGATTGGCAAACTGACTTCATCTGAAAACATGACGAGTAGGCTTTAATTTGAAACTTGGCTTTTTTGATGCCTCCAAGTTGAGCTTTATGAGCTTTGTAAATTGGATATGTTTTTATCTTTTAATATGTTGTGTGATATGTGATTTTCAATTCCTGGCCTGGCCTGGCTCGTTCTTGCTTGGAGTTTGCATTTTCTCCCTGTGCATGTGTAGGTTCTCTCCAGGTACTCCGGCCTCCTTCTACAGTCCAAAAACATGACTATTAGGTTAATTGGCTTTCTAAATTCTCCTTAAGTGTGAGTGTGGTAAATGGTAAATGGCACGTACGCTTTACACTACGGGGTTTGAACCGTCAACCCTTCGATTTCAGGGCACTGACCGAAATCGAAGTGTCGCCCACAGTGTGAATGGTTGTTTGTCGTGTTTGTCTCTGTGATGGACTGCCGACCAATCTAGGGAGTATATCCGCTAGTCTATTGCATATATACTGTTGGAGATGGGCACCAGCAACCCATGCGACCCAAGCGGGGATAAGCATGATGGAAAATAGATTTAGATTTTTTTTTGTAAAAATTGCCTTTTATATTGTTATTATTGATATTAATGAATATGCATAGCTGTTATATACAGAAATTCTACTCAACCTTCTGTCCTTGTTTTAAGCAGCAGCTGCTCCTTGTCAAAGCTGAAACAAAACATGATACCTGATGAAAGAAAAAGTTGTTTAAAGGCTTGAAAAGCAATTAAAGTAATACAGAACTGCTTTAAATTAAATAAGCCTAGTGCCACATAATGGTAACGTTGTTAGGGGTTGGAGGTATTCCCCTTAAGTTGTGCTCTAAAGGGAAATAGGGACGCAAATTGTTCATTATAAGACGTTTGTTTGATAGATTAGATAAAGTTTTTATTATAAAGAAATAACTGTCATAATGTTAAAGATGTTGACATTTAGTATGTTAAATTTGGGACACTTCACAGTTATGTCTGGAGGCTCCAGCCTGTCAAGTATCGATGGTGGAAGTCACTATGGAATGTTAACAGCCTTGCAGGGTGTGGCCTCACACTACAAGCAGCTCTGACCCTCTGACCTTGTTTATATAACTGGTGTCAGATTTTTTTCTTTTTTGTTGTCTTTAAACTGCAGAAGAGAAACAACATTTCATGCTATCATGTGGCTGACAGGGCTTGGCACTGACATAACCTGCAGCCACCAGAAATATCCACATGGAGGTCTTTACAGTTAGCTGCTGTTTTTTTGTTTGTTTTTTTCGTCAAAGAAACATGGAAAAACTGTGCTGTGGTAAACTTTTCTGGCCCACACACAAAAGCACTATTTGGTTGAGAACTAACAGACCAAGTCCTCTTTGATGCATGTTGGTGGCAGCATCATGCTGTTGGGGAACTTTCCACTCATGAGGACAGGAAAGCTGGCATATTTCATAACTGAAATACCCCAAATAACTTCCACTTATGTTTGCTTTAATAAGTACAAATAAATAACCTACTGGAAGAAAAAAAAAAAACAGCATTTAAGACTGTAGGATTCTTATTTCTCACCCCTTTCCTTCAGTTTTGGAACTAGTTGGTCTCTCTGTTAATGTGGTTGTTCCAGCTCACACATACAGCTCTATCAGTGAAGGTTAAACTAAGATAAGACTTTATTTGGGTTAAGGGCAGTGCAGAATTTTGGAAGTAAGCCATGATCTTACACACACCCACCCACACACACACACACAGAGTGTCGTTCCTCTCGTCTCCCTGTTCATTGTCCTCTCTTGGTCACTCTGAGGGACAGCTGGTGGGGCGGTGTGAGGCTCTGTACTTTCCGTGTGTGCGTGCATGGGCATGTTAATGTTTGCCATTATCTATTTCAGGTGTGTTAGGAAGGGGGTAAATGCCGTGGTCCGGCCATGTGTTCATGCATTAGTGTGTATCTGTGGATGAGAGCACCTGTACCGCCAGCAGGAAGCTGTCACCATCACTATACTGCCTGACATATGCTGGTGACTTTGCAGAGCCATACTGTGAACCCATACTAACTTTAGAAAAGTTGAATCACTCCAGTCCAGGAAACTATTTGATGCACATGGAAGGTGTAGCCCTTTGGAACTAGTAATAGGCATCTTTCACAGAGATAGAAATTTTCATGAAGATTAGTTTTACAAGTAAAACCAAATATAAATTTCAAAACTCACTTTTGGGCACAGCAAATGCAAAAAGGCTTCTTGTTTGTTGTTTTTCTTTTCCTTGAAAGAGTGATTTAAGTATTTATGGTTTCAAACAGTTTGGTGGAGTCCTTGTGTGGGATTATGTGCTTGTGTGGTCCTCCTTTCAACCTGTTTGCCCTAGTTAGATGTTGGGCTGGTTGGAAGGCGATCAAAGCTCGGCTCTACGGGACTCTGTGTCCCCTCTACCAATGAATTTCATTTGAGGAATGCAGAGTAATTTAATCGGGTTTCAACATGTGATCTAATGCTCATTTTTTTAGCATAAACTTCTCACAGGTAAAAACACAAAGGTACTAATGTGGAGCACTCAAGAGGCTTTTAACATTATCCTCCCTCTCTCTCTTTTAATACTCTTGCCATGTTTTAGTCACTCATAATATTTTGCATCATTGTTATGTTGTGATTCTCACCTTTTATAACGGATTTCTGTGAGAGACTATTAGGGTTTTAATCTCAGACAAATCCATATGCATATTTAGTTATGTATGTGATTTTTTTTTTTTGTAAACCTTGCATTTTTGAAGGTTCTGTGTCCAGTTTTCTGCTTTTTTTGGAAAAGGAACAACCAACAAAACTACTTCAGAATAATTGCTAGAAATTAGATTTTGGCATTTAAGTTTCTTTTTCCGAAAAAAACTTTACTCCTTAAATGAAAGGAATAACTATGCTGTTGAAAACCCATGAACCATCTCTGGTCTTTTTTTAAGTAGCCCAGTCAAAAAAGCTCTGTGGATTCCGACGGTTGGTTAAAACAGCAGCGTGGGCGACAGCTATTCAGTCTTTATTTGAGTGTGTGGAGGCAGCTGCTTTGCAGGCCAAATGCAAATGTGTTTCCTGACGGTGTCATGAAAGCCTGGGCTGTTTATAAAAAGGCCATCTATTTTCATAAACTTACGTTTTGGTTGTAGCAAAACTAGTCGGAGAATGATTTGGTTTGTCATCGTGTTCCTGTGTGTTCCTGCTCGATCACTTCTGCTTGTCTTTGCATTTAAGTTAATGAGTTTTGAATCTGAGGTTTATGAGCAATAAATTAGTTTTTAATGTATTCCTCTAGGCTAAGGGGTTATGTTCTTATTAGCATCATTGTTAATATAATATGATCTTAATAATATAAGTGCGTTTATTATCAGAATTGGGCCAGCACGGTGTTTAGATGTTATATTGATTATTCGGGTATTAATTTTAAAAGTTATTGGTAGCACAAATGAGGATTGTTGAAAAACTTAATTTTAGTTTAAAGAACATTTAAAGTTGCCTATGTTCATGATTTTTGCTTATTGCCCAATGACAGGAGATCAAATGCTTTCAAACTATGTGAAATTTCCCTGCATTAATCACAGTTGAAATGGATGATAAATAACTCCTCCTTAAATGGCCTTCTGGTTTAGCTTTACTGAAAAAGCTATAAACTCAATCATTTACAAATGTTGTATTATTCCTGTATTCAATTCCTGTTTTTCAATAACTTGATTAGAAAAAAAGTATTTTTATTTTTTTTGGTTAAGAGTAAGCATAAAGGTTCTCTGTATGTTTTTTTTTTCTTATTTTTTATACTTTATTTTAATGATAAATGTCAACAGTAATCATATAGAATTGTATTACCAAATATTTGTTAGTGAGCTGTGCTGCAGGGAATGTTGAAGTAATTTCATAGGAGCAGAAACAATACAACTAAGAGAATGAAAAAAAACATAAATTAAACATAGCAAAATAAAAAAAGGAAGTGTGTTATTGAAACTTTTTTAATACAAAGACCTAAAGCTGTATTAAAAACCAAATAGTTAAGGTGGGTTTTTAAAAGTTTTTTAAAAGTCTCTTTGCTCTAAATAATCTCATTAATTCATCTTCATATATCCCTTCTGCTTGTTTAGCTACTGAAATAAAATACAGAAGTAACACATTTACTAATGGTGTCTGTACCAAATAATAATTAATATTATAATATATTGAATACCAGTCTTTGGTTTGGCCTTCCAACCCCCCACATGTTTGCAAATAGTTTTTAGCAGCTTTTTAGCGCAGAACATGATGTGAAAACAACAAAAAAAGCTATGAATGGACATTTGGAAAGCTACTTTTGTTAGCCATACAAAAAGGAATAACTGACATTGAATAGTTTTCTGGATGTTGATAGAATGTTAGTGTCTTATTTTCTTGCTTGCTGTTAAAGCCTAAGCTTGTCACAGAGTGCTCAAAAGCCCCATTTACACTAACCTCTGAAACCAGAGTTTGAGACCGACAGAAGTTGAGGTTCATCACACTACTAAGCAGAATCAACACTAGAAATCATGTGGCACGGTAGGGAAGCTAGTATTTAAGTATTTATGTCTGAAATTTCATGCTTAAGGAGGCTGACTGTAAGGAGATGACGTGGTCTGCTCATGCACTTATCTGAGAACTGAGCCAGAACTGAACCGCGATGAGCCCTACTGATGAACTAGTACCATGTTAGCACAGTTCAGTTGTGTCTCGCTCAGTTGTGCGTGCCGTTTACACTCAACAGTTAACTGTGTTACATACTCGGACCGATCTCGGCACGGTCTCCATCTTTTTTCATTTGCTCTCCAGCTTTCTACATTTCAGGAAATGCTGGAAATAATGCTTAAACAGGTTTGTGTCAATCCGAATAGGATTTACATAGATCTAGAACACATAGATATAGACTGTGTTTGATGAGTAAATATTTTAAGGATCTAGAGTATTAAAAAAGAGCTCTTTTTAAGGCAAATGCAAATTTCGTAATCATCTTACATGAACTTGGAAGTTCAGGTTTTCATTTGATAATGTCTTAGATATATATAATTCGCAGAGTAGGCTAAGATATCGAAGTTTTATTTTTATGTTTTATCTATTTTTGTCTCACCCTGCAAGGACCTATAAGACAGAAACTATGTAGTTGATTTCGCAGTAAACATCTGCAACTTTCTCTCCTGACAGTAAGTCCCTCATGATGTCTCAATCCTGTTGTTGCTGACAAAATACATTTACATCTTAATGCATCCTTCTACAGCAGTCCATCTTGCTTTGGCCAAGTTGTGGCAGCACATTATTGATTTTTTTTAGTTGCAAAGCTAGCGCCTACATCTAGTTGATGTGCTGTTTCTTTGAAATGTGTTTTAGCCGTAGTGGACACATATTTGTGGTTATCAGCTGGGAGAAGTTTCATCATCAGGTAGCTTGTTCAGGCAGCTTTGGCGACCGGCACACTTTGACCTGCAGGGGTAGTGTGGAGAGCAGATGAGTGGGTTGCATAATGCAGGTCATGTTTCTTTCAGTGTCACATTGTAGTTGTGGTTCTCCCTTTCTCTTTTATGCTGTCGTAAGTCTGTACAGTTGCAATCAAATCAGCTGCACTAACAATGCAATAAACTTTACATGATAGTTATCACAATTCTTTTGCAATGTGTACAGCTGTAAAACACTGCGGATTCTTTTATGTTCATGCTGCAATGAATCAAATGAGATTGTAATTTCAACTGAATACGATAAAATTATTTTATTGGGTAAAAGGAGAAATATTCATGCACACCTAGGAAGTGTAGTGTGACCATTTCACCTAACATGCATGTCTTTGGTAGCAGAGCGGCCAGGATTTCAACCAATGAAATTCTTCTTACTGCAAGGCATGCTGTATATGTTGGTAAGTGTTGCTGTATATGACTATACAGGACATCCCTCATTAGCTGTTATAGCAAGGGACATGCACACCCAGACACATTGTCAGACACTTCAAGTCATGAAGAGAAAACCTTGTTGTTGTAATGCAGAATGAACACACATCCGTCATAGAAACAGCCCTAGCACCCTTATTTCTAATCAGATTTTAATAAATAGTGGCTCAAATTAAAGCTGATAAAATTGCAAAAGTTATGTATCAGGGTATGCACTCGTTCTAGAAATAAATCCATAGGCAGAGTGGGAATGGTGCATTAAAGTGAGGACAAATATAACAGGCTGTTCTATGAAGATGCTGTCATTTTTATCATCAGTCCAAGTTGCCTAGTTATGGTTGTTACATTTTTTGTGTTTTTTTTTTTTTTGTTTTTGTTTATTTGTTTCTGGCCATAATATAGGATATTCTAAACTCATATAAGCTAATATTAATGAGTTTTTACTTCAGGGGTGGCCTGGACACTGGAAGCAGCCGGAGACGATGGCCTGGGTCAGCTATCACTGAGGGAGGAGGCCATGAACTGGTCTCACTTAATTGCTTTAAAATAAGAATATGGTTTACTTGGGTTGGGTATCCAGCCATTGTCATGGGTCAGGTAAAACATAAATACTAGTAAAGCTTTCCAGCACATGCTAGCTTAAAGCATTTTTGTTTAATGCTGAAATATCCAATAATTCAGATTATGACAGTGAACCCTTCATAAACTTCACTTTTAATTTACTTTCTATCAACCACGTGTGGAATTTTGGGGTTTTTTCTCTCACATTTTTGTCAGATTACATTTCATGTTACTTAGATTTCCATAGTTTCAAGCTGTCAAAGCAAAAAGTCATTCTACTTCTAAACATTATTTAGGCTTCACAAAGATCACTTCTGACGCCTCTCCTGCTTCTGCAGCCACCCTGACTAAATGTATAGCAGTGGCTCCAGTGTGTCATGCAGTAGTCAGGTGATGTCTCATCTAGTAATATACATCAATGGTGCTAACAGCTCCTCCATCACACATTCCCCCCATGTGAGTTTAGTTTGATAAAAATCGCATCCATGCAGGGGTGTGTGGTATCAGAAAGAACATGAAATAACATTTCTAAGCACTTTTATTGCAGTCTGGACCACGTTTCTTCTCATTTCCCGTCTGTCGTCCTGCTCTCAGCTAGAACTCCACTTATATTGAGCCACAGTTGTCAAATCAATATTGGTGCTTAAGGAAATGGATTTTTTAGGGGTTAAAATCCTGAGGTTTGTAGCAATGTTGGAGACAATTTGAAGTTAGGAAAAAGACAACATGTAGTGTTATCAGCGATATTATCAACAATAAAATGTCAATCAAAGGTTTTCCTTCTGTGACATTGCCTTACTTACTTTCACATTATATATGTGAATATTACAGACTACCATACATTGTTCTGCAAGTATTCTTATCAATGTTAATACCGTACATGTTGTGTTGCAGTTACAATCAGGTATAGTTTTATATCTGTTTATTAAGAAATGTTAAAATGTTTTGTTGAAAAGTGATGTTGAAGGATGGATTGGAATATGTAGTTAGTCTACAGCAGGACGACAGAAAGTAAATCTTGAAAGCCTTTACTGGTCAGTTCTGATTTTTCTTTTTTTTCTTTTTCTACTTCTTACTATTTTTAAACATCCTTTTAAAACAATTTTTTTGCAAATTTAGATTTTTGAGAATTTATCAGTTTAACTCTTCATACATGTAGCATTTAAGGTGGAAACCATGCCCTTGGTCCCTTATAGTACTTCATGCTTTTTTATCCTGTAGAAAACATATTAAACAATAATCTTTATGTAATATTTTAATAACCTTAAATATCCTTAGTGGACACAAAAAAATGCATTTTAAAACCTGCTGACCTGTTTGCATGAAAACAAATGGTAATTATTAGTTTTAATCCTGTAAATAAGCAGTGGAATGTGGATGTTAGATTGTTTCAAATTTGATCAGCAGTTGAATGGTAGAATTGGAAGTGATGATAATATCATAGAATTTAGTGTAATGAGTGCTAGATCAAAAATACTTAAGCAATTTAAGAAACCATGCTACTCTAGAGGTATGATAGGCAGATAAAAGCCATTTTTGTTGTTTTTTTAACCAAAAAAAAAGAAAACTAAAATAAAAAAGGTAAATACAAAAAATTCAGAAACAAAGTAATTTAATAAAAAGAGTTAAAAACTTAAACAATATATATTTTATTTCAAATTATTATTAATATTCTTTTCAAATTAATTTTTTTTCACATTTTATTATTGCATTTTATTTTTGCCATTTTATTTTATTTATTTTTTTACAGATCAGTTATATAACCCCAAACTGTCATTCAGTAGAGCTCTATACAAACACCTTTATTAGTTTCTAAATAGATAATTCCTCTTTCTTGCTTAAAAGTCTCAAATTTCAAAAAATATTGAAAAGAACACCTATTATAATGTTACACAATCTGTTTCCCTTTGTTCTTTCCAAAGTTTAACATGTTTCTTAAAACTTTCTTAAGTTTTTTTTCTTGCACATATATGTTATTTAACATTTTCCTCCAAATAATGAGTGTCCCTAATCTCTTTAATGTCAATGCAATGCTGCTACTTCTAGGGTTAATAATTTCACTCCTACATGAACACAAACATGTTGTAGTGTCTGTATGTGTCTGTGTATATGGGTACATGAAGGTGTTTCCCTTCCTGTTTGAGACAGGGAAGGGACAACAGAGAGAAGAGCAACATTACTGCAGGCTAAAAGGGTGTTGTGCACCGGCACACAGCATTCTGTCAGGAGGGTTGAGTTCCTCACACAGTGACAGCGAACTGAGCTAGGTGCCTGGAAGCCATCTTTTCACAATATTTACGCCAATGTTTTCCATGAAGCAGACTGACAGGGTTAAACCAGGTGAAAGCTCTGCTCCGTATTGATGTGACCCCTCAGCTTAAGCCAAGCTGATATTGATTTCTGACAAGATACGGGTTAAGAGAGGATATCATCAACCTGTGCCAGAATTATGGGGGAAAAAATCACACAAAACGTTATTGCATGATGTTGTGGAAGGATTCCTTTTTTTTATTGGTTTAAAAGGCCTCAAGTTAGATAAGAAAACAAAAATTTACCAAAACGTTTTTCAAACAAAAATCGATCCCCTTTTTCAAATGTTTTACATTTTATGTGACCGAGTTGTTCTATAGGTTCTGGGGCAATATATCAAATAGTCTTTAAAAAAAAAAAAACAATCTGCTTGTTTATGTAACACTCTTGCTGTCATTCCAATTTTTTTCAAAAACATTTTTCCGACAAATTCAAAAACAGTGTGCTGTGTCGTGCCAGCATGGTGCTGAAATCTGACCCTCATGCACAATCTGTCTGTCTCCATTCTTAGTATGATATTGTGCAGCAGTAAACCAAAGTGACACTGGAAGGACAGCTGTTAGAAACTACTCTGATTCTGGAAGTTAATGAGTTTATTTAAAATGTCTGCAAAAAATGTAAAAACCCACACACCTTACATTTATAAGGCAACAATTACAGCATTTAATCAGGTTAAAAATAAAAAGCTTTCCAAAGTTTATATGATTTTTTTTTTTTTATGTAGTGTAATCATTATATATACGTTTTTTATATATATATATATGTATGTATGTATGTATGTATGTATGTATGTATGTATGTATGTATGTATATATGTATATATGTATATATGTATATATATATATATATATATGTGTGTGTGTGTTATAAATATGTTGAATCTTTGTGGTTTTTACATCATATGCGATGCTTGCTTCTTTTCATTTTCTAAATTTTGCCTCAACTTGCAGTGTGTTTTATTTGGGCTCAGAACGTCCATCTTTCTGATACTAACTTTTTGAAGACTGTTTTACAAGCTGCTCCCAGAAAACGTGTCAGGATAACCGAGTTCTCTCTTGCTATATAAAGCATAGAATACAGTAGCTCATTGCTGGCTCTCCCCCCACCTGTTGCTGCAAATTGCTGATCAGCTGACTGAAAGGAGGTTCACACACTTGCCTTTCTTTAAGGAAACACAATTACAGATTTTTGAAAATTTTAACCTCTTGGAAAACTGGTACAACTAAGCATTGGGTGGAATTACAGCATACTAATATTTACTTTATTTTATTTAACTTTTGTTAAACTAGGATAGTCCCATTAAGATTGAAACCTTTTTTTCAAGGGAGTCTGTCCAAGAAGGAGGAACAAATAAAGCAAAAAGTTAGTTATAAAAAAATAAAAATAACAACTAATTATTAAATACACCAATCAATATTAATTTGGCATAAAATCAGTGTAATTCTTTCATAGTAAAACAAGTATACAAGAACCACAGTATGCATTATTTAAATATCAGTAGCATTTAATTCTGTTTCCTTTAAAAATACGGCCAGGAAGAATAAAAATCTAATTTTATAAATATGCTCAAAACTGATATTCTATGTTCTTCTTGCAACAAAAGAGAGCAAATGTTCGTCTTTTATGAGAATTTATGTATTATGTTTTTCTTGTAAGTACAGTCAACATATAAACAAATGGTTGCATTACTATTTCAAATGCTTATAATGCAAAAAAAAAATAATTCACATCAGCACATAAAAATAATCACAAAAAATCTGTAGTTTGCTAAGCCCAGTATTATTCCTAATCCAGATTTAGACTTTCGTAGTAAAAGGATGATTATTTAAAATATCATAGCTAGCAGAATACTTTCCCTTTATTTTGTCTAGGTTTTAATGTGTGGTTAAATTAACTATAATAGTATTAATGGAGCAGAGCTACATTTTGGGAGTTGAATCCCTCATCTGCTCAGGCGTCATTACTATACAGCTGCATAGATGTGTGAGAGTAAAAAACGAAACAAAAAACAATAAATTAAGAGGACTTTTGTGAATGAGGTTGAAATGCTCTTCATTTATCATTTAAATATTCAGTTAGTTTTATTATGTGAAGCGAAAAATACTTCTCGTCTATACGTGATATACTTTAAATAATTGTACCTTGTGCTTTTACCTGCAAATATTGTATTAATCACTTTTTATAAACACAGCTATTAATAGACTGCCCTACAAAAAAATGAAATCTAAGTAAGTCAATTTCTCTTAATATAAGTGCATTTTACATTCATATTTACGTTTAAATACGAAATAAAATCAACAGCAGTCTCTCATTTCAAGGGCATAATATCTAATTCTCTTATTTTAAGTGTAAAAATATGCATTACATTGTCAGATCATCTATTTACCAACCCAAATTAAGCGTAAATACACTTTTTTCTAAAGACATGTAAAAAAAAATTTGCAGTCTGGTTGCGATGTAACTGTTAGCTTAAGCATTATTAGACTTAAACAAAACTCAAACAAGCAAATGATGCATCTACGACATTAGGCCAAAGTGAGGGACAAAAATTGGGGGAGAAATTTTACCCCTCTCTTCCTTACCAAATCAGTAAACCTGAAATGTTGTGAATAAAGTCGAATTATAGTATCTAAATACATTTTAACTTTTAATAAAAAGCCTAATCTCAGAGGGTGTAGGCTAAACAGCAACTCTTTTTATTGAGCGTTCAACTTTATTCACAACATTTCAATCATCAAATCAGTTGCAGGTTTTAGAAATCAGGAAAATTTCCTTTGACCTTTGACTCTCTGTTTTAATGCCAAGAAAAACACTATAACGCTGTAAACATGTAGCCATAGATATTTTTAGTTCAAGGTTATAGTAAGTCAGTCCTGAAGGCCAGCTATCCTCTATGTTTCAGATGTTTTTCTGTTTTCACACATTACTACCAGCTCCTACTTTAATTCAGATTTAATTCCAGGCCTCTGCAGAGTTTGATCACATTCAGAGGAGGCAACTCATTCATTTCTTATACATGTGTTGGAGCAAGTACACGTCTAACACATACAGGAAGCTAGCTGTTAAAGAGTAGGTGGACTGATCTGGTCAATTATCCTCCCTCCACCTTTTTGCAACACAGTGTGGAATTCTGCAAACATGTTTACATATTTCCAAAGAAACCAGTATCTGCAAGGAAATTGGAGATGTTTATTCAAAGTTAGCCAAGTTCATGAAAAGATCTAAACGGAACTTAATAACAGTTTTTTTGGGGGGGAGAAATTGAGGACACAAGCCTCAAACCTGTGTCTCGTGTGGGTAAACAAAGCCTGGTTGCCATGCTGATTGGGCGTCAGTGTATAAATAGCTTGGGTGTTGCTCTGAATACTCCTCAGAGAGGGCAAGAGAGCAACAGAAAAATGGAATACCAGTCACAGAGATAGTGTAGGACACGACATGCATGGAAGTTTACCAGGTCCAATGGTTTTACAAAATGAGGAAAAGGTTTTCAAGCTTATAAAAAGGCAGAGAGATAGAAGTGAATATGTGCTTAAGAGTTATGATTCATGTTCAGTGATCTTGACACACCTTTTATGAAGTTTTGCAAAAATGTGATATTATCTAAGTGTAAAATTTGAGCTTCTTTTAAGTATAATTTTGTGAATACTGGGCTGAAGGTTAAGTTGATTATTGCATTCAATGCTTTGAATTTAGGAGGTATTAAACTCTCAACAGCATTATCTGTGAAGTTTTAGGCCTTGTATGTATTTATACGGCTAGCTCTGTTTTATTCCCCTCCTTTTTAAGCACAAACTTCAGTGTATTTCATGGGGGTTTATGTAATAAAGCTACAAAAAGTGGCTTAAAAGGTGAATTGAGGGAAAACGGATTTTTATATTTTATACAAAGAAAAAGAAAAGCTCCTTCTTCATGCCCCCTTGGCAACTATTGTTTTGGCCTGTATTAAAAGGTACACATAGATATGCTTTGATTTAAACTTTTTTTGTATTTCTTACTGTTTGTTTAGGGTTACTGTCCCAATAAAAGGTGAATATCTACCCCAGTTTTGTATCGTTATCAACTTTAAACAGGCTTACTGCTGATCTAATTTGGATCAGTTTGACTCTTCCTGGTGGAGATAAGCCTCAGCATGATAATGCCGCTATCATGTTTAATTAGAGGAATGGTGCCATCCCTAGTTTACACTTTCTTTTTTTATTGTTCTGTTTTTACAAAGTAGGGGACCTCTGAAATAATCGGTCACATGTATTTTTATCAGATAAAAGGAAATGAATGCAAGTGTATGCCACACTTTGCAGATTGTTGATCTGTCACATACAGTTAAAGACAAAGGAAAATACCATGATATTTACAAGTGGAAACGTGTAAGGGATATGAGTAAAAAGTAGTTTTCTGCAAAGGACCTGTAAAATATCTTGTAAAATGTGAACTTTTGCAGAAACTTGAAAGAATGACCTAAAGTCTTTCTCTTTGTTTTCTTGCAGGGAATGTTGGCTGTAGCAACAGACGGACAAACTTAAAAGGACAGAAATACTTTTGAGTTTTTTCTCCTCCACTCCTGGAAAGATTCAGCCTTTCATATCAGCCAACGTAAAGCTCCTGGTAATCGTCCGCTCCCAGCTGAGCCGGACGCTCCACATTCTTGGCCCACGTAGCTTTGACTCCTCTGCTCAGGTAAGAGTCAAGTGAAACGCTTTTACCAAACAAAATGGTCAAATGAGGTGCCTCGTTTATCTGTTGTAGTGTTTGTGTCTTGTCGGCTTAAAGTGAACTCTGATATGGGTTAAAAAAATGTTCTTTTAATGGGAATTTAGTCAGGCAATAAATGTAATAAATGTGTCAGACATTCAGAGCCATTAGCTATTGCAGCCATGGTAACCAGAAAGCTTGGTCTTTGAATTTTCTTTGATTGATTCACTTAAAAAGGAAGAAAAGTGGTAGTTTAAGTTTGTCTCCTACTTAGTGCCTTCAAGCGCCTTTTCTGTTCATTGTAAGGCCACTAGTGATTGTTTTATATGAAACTTTATTTTCTTTTTCCTTTATTCACCACTTTGACTACTATAACATTCCTTATCTTACATCCTGGGCATGACTGTGGAAAAGGTGCCAAAAAGGTTCAAAAGTGAAATATAAAGAGCCTGCTAAATGAAGACTGTGTGTTTATAAAATGGACAGTTTAAGCTAAATTTAGACAAGACGTATGAGTTAAAATAGCAGGGTTGCTACTTTTTTTAGGTTTAATGTGGAAAAGGACTGTCTGGCCTGAAATAGCTATAAAAGTATGTACATGGTTGCAGCGTGTGAAGGCTTGTCTTTATCCAAATTCTGGGTTACTTTCCATTCATTGTCTGACTGATGTACGTAGCTCCCTTCGTTTTTCCTACTTTTTATCATTCGCCTCACTCTAAGTCAGGAAACCAGTCTCTACTTCCACTATCCTCTCAATGATTGTTGCTTATATGGAAGAGATTATTCAATGTAGTTGCTCTGCAGTGATCCCTATTTCCTCCTTTCACTTCAGAGTGTAATTCTCTTAAAACTGGTACAAACATGTTTGCACAGCAAAGCACAGGCACATGGAAATAAAGCACCAACTCCACACGTGCACATAGATTGACAACATGTATATATTAAAACATTGAAAAAATAAAAACTAAAATGTTTCATGTTCATATTTTAACCCCTTCTATTTTTAACTTAAAAGTCAGAAAACCTATTATTCTTTTTTAACTAAATAAAGTATGAAAACATACACCAGTTAACTATCTATATATATGTCATACCTAACAATTTCTAAGTGAGTTTCTCCAGTTTATAACAGTTTAATTATCACTTTTTAAAGCTTTTTTCGATTTTTTTTTTCAATAGGCCTTTTTAACATTTACTTTTATTGTAAATTATAATTACCACTTTAAATGCTGTTTAAGCTGATTTATTTTTCACTCGTGTAATAATGAAAATCAACATCTGTGCTGTTATTTCAGTTATAATAACCTTTATGTTAGTTGGAAAGAGAGCAAGTAGAAACAGACATCTGGGGACACACCCTGCCTGCAGCAGGCCTGCAGAAGGTTACAATTGAAACAGGGTGCAGAAACAGATTAGCAGCATTTATAAATAACAATTGCTTGGGATGATTCTTTTATTTACCGTTTTTATGTTTAGGTTTAATGCAAGAGGAACATACTCTCCCCAAAGACTGGTAGATAAGCACAGCTGCACACACAGCAGTCAGCAAGTTCTTGCCTTCAAGGCAAAAATCTGTGGGTCATTTGCATTAATAAAGTTAATGGTTTTACCTAAAGACAGGTCTACTGTTCAGCGTGTCCAAGAGCAGCTCTGCTCAGTTCGGTTAGTCATACAAGAAAGCCAGAATAAGTTCAAAATCTTTCCTAAACATTGGTCTAATAAATGACGTTTTCATACACAACTCTGGTAATTCAATGGTACATAAAACCCCATGATAACAGACAGGCGTGCATTAATTTATTGACAATGTATTTACATAACCTTAACAGCCCAAATGATTCATTTTATGCTTTTTGTTTGTTACCCAACATCGATAGAATGGTGACAACTGACAGCCTCAGTGAATTTGGCTTAGGGCCACACTCTTTGAGCTGAGGGATTTGCTCTATAACCATACAAATATGTTTTGAGGTACAGAGTAATTAGTGGTTAAAATAACTGAATACATGCCAAAAATGAGTTCAGAAAGTAAAAGTACATTAGGTTGGATGGAGATACTGCAAAGGAAAAGATGAAATAAGATGAATCTTTATGGTTAGGATTTCATCCCTCGTATATTTCTCCTTTCTTCAGCAATTAACGCTGTTGGATGCATATTACACATTTTTTTCCTTGCGGATTTCTTCCTTTTTACACAGTTGGCAGTTCCCTTTTATCTGAGCAGAAAAACCGTCAGGAATGAGCAGATGGAGGGACGACACTCTAAAAGCTCAGACAATGACACTGAGCAGGATGTCAGTAGGAAGCAACACATGGCTTAGAGAGCAGTTTGTCAAGTTTACATCAGGCTGAAAACATGGAGCTAGAACTATGTGCTGAAGCAGAAATAGACTTCTTTTATTTCACTTTTCTATCAATGTGGGGTTTTTTTCTCTCTAGGAAACTACAGCATTGTATAAGTATTTTTTGTAACATTCATTTCAATTTATTTATATAGCACCAATTCACAACACATGTCATCTCAAGGCACTTGATTCAAAGTTTTCTAACTAAGGAAAACCAGTTGATTGCATCGACTCATTCACTCGAAGGCAATCCCTCACACCAAGCATGCTTGTAGCGACAGTGGAGAGGAAAAAAAACTCCCTTTTAACGTGGGTAAACCTCCAGCAGAACCGGCCAGCTCCCATGTCAGAGGATGGACAGTAGAGAGCACATCCAGACAGTCACAGTCACAGAAACAGGACTATACTGAAAAACAGGCCGATCTAAAACATCTATAAACAAAGGTGTTGATGGCAGCAGCAAAGCCTATATTTCTCTCCAGGATGGTGTCACAGCCAAACAGGAACAGACGAGGCAAAGCTAATGTGAGAAAAAACAGAGAGAGCAGAACGTTAGAGATTGAACTAACAAATTCTGCAGAGTGGGAGAATAGAGATAGAATGAAGCAAAATTATGAAAAAGAGGTCACTATGTCCTCCAGCAGTCTAAGCCTATAGCAGCATAAATATAGAGATAGCTAACCTGAGCCCCTCTAACTATAAGCTTTTTTAAAAAGAAAAGTTTTAAGCCTAGTCTTAAAAGTAGACAGGGTGTCTGCCTCAAGGACTGAAACTGGTTTGTTCCACAGAAGAGGAGCCTGATAACTAAAAGATCTACCTCCTATTCTACTTTTAGAAATTCTAGGAACCACTAGAAAACCTGCAGATTGAGAGGGAAGTGCTCTGTTAGGAACATAGGGAACAATCATATCTCTGACATAAGATGGAGCCTGGCCATTTATGGCTCTATATGTGAGAAGGAGGATTTTAAATTCTATTCTGGATTTAACAGGAAGCCAATGAAGGGAAGCTAGGATGGTTTATGGACCTCTTGATAGTAAAGAATTTAATAATCCAGCCTTGAAGTAACAAATGCATGGACTAGTTTCTCAGCATTACCCCTGGACAGGATATTTTTAATTTTTGCAATATTGCGTAGATGAAAGAACGAAATTCTTGAAACCTCTTTGATATACATAAATGACAGGTCCTGATCAAAAATAACACCAAGATGTTTTACTTTATTATCTGAAATCAGTTTAATCCGATCCAAATGAAGTGACTGACTAATCAGATTCTTTTTCAAGGACTTAAAATGTGCTTTAAAAATTAAGCTAAATGAAGCTAACCTTTAGTTTTGAGATCATATCTACACACCACCTGTGTAGACACAGATGGAGCAGTGGAGCTGCCGCCACTTCAGACATGCTGCTCACTCTATGCTGAAAAACACACCTTGCAGAGGGGCAATCTGCTGCACAGGAACATAAATATCCATGCAGAGTGCCCAAATATCCTTAAAAATGAAAATAATTTGTTCTTTATTTAGTTTTTTCTAAGTTGTGCAGCTGCATGCTGATGAAAGTCTTTCCCTTTGGGTGTCTGTTGGCCATCCAGAATAAAAATACTCCATTAAAAAATGGGATACATTGATTGGTGTAAAACTATTATGACTTAGTTTCTAATGCTGTTTGTAATACAATTTTGATTGATCTTAACACATATTTGACAGTTCTGTCAAACAATTAAAGGAGGGAATAATGAATGGAAACATCTTTAGTAAAAGCTTCACCAACACATCTGTGATTAACCCAGGGATCATTAAAATAGGCTCGTCCAGAATTTTACAAGACTGTATAGTTTTGCTATCAATGTATGACCTGTTGGTTTAACTTGCACTGTAAATGTAACGTCTTACTTTATGGGAGTGCAAACTTTTAACAACTTGTTTGGCGTTGTTAGTTTCCATGAAAGGTCTCTTCAAGTTTGGTGCTTATTCAAGAAATAGAAGGATAATTATTTAACAGTTGCTATAGATTTATCTTTTTTTTTATTTATTTATATTAAAATACTCCATTTAGATTCTGGTTTATGATTGTTATAAAGTTTTTACTTAAATAAAATCACTTTAAACTAGAGCTGGACTCATTTATCTAAGGAGCTCAAGCCCCTCCAACATGGCAGGCATTGCCACTTCCACAGTTCAGGTGCCGTGGTTGTTGTCCAAACAATAAAAAAAAAACATCTATGGTAATGTTTTAGCTAAAACCTTCCTTTTTTTTAACAATCAAATTTGAAATGCTTAGTTCTTCTGTAATCAGTGCCTCCTTGTGTTCAACCTGCAGTGAACTTCATGAATTAATGAGCCTGGTATAGAAAAACTTTCAGTTTCAGGATGATAACACGGAAAAAGACAGAAATAGTAATGCATTATAACTGCCTTGGCAGTATCCATTCTAAATATCAAAGATTCACAAAAAAAATTTCTTATAATATTATCCTTTTACCAACAATGCAATAAATGACTGCACACAAATGGATGCAAAGATTCAAACAGTATTTCAGTTTTTATTGGGGGGAGGATGTACTGAAGAGGTTATTTAAGTGTTATAAAAGAAATTAAGGATCAAGCATAAAATTGAAGCAACTGTTTAAAACCAGAGAAACATTATAGTGTCAGTCCAAAACTTTCCACCAAAATTTGAAAAATAAGCAATATGTGGCTATTTCTATCCAAAATGTAAGACCTTTAAAACAGGATAAGTAAAGCTGTATATTTTCTAACATCTTTGTTCCTTCGTTTTCCTGTTCATTCCAGGGGTTATCATGCATTTTTTTTTTCTGTTTGCTGGAAGGATCCCAATGACATACCTTTAACCTTTGTTTGCTGTAACTTCCAATTTACCTTTTAAAGTGACTTCCTGATACTTTGTTTGGATAAAACATACCGGTAATAAGAAAATCTGCATGGCTTTGATTTCTTTATCTGTGATTAGGATGAGAGATAATTTCTATGCCAGGAGGAAGAATAAACCTTGTAGGGAAATCCTGACAGTGCTTTACAAATTCAATTAACTCTTGGGGATGGGTGTTATTTATCATTTGTTAGTGAAAAATCCTCTAACTCGTTTCGATGTAGCCTGCAGTGGTCGCTTACTGTGATGCCAAAGATGTCAAATTACTAATTAACTGAGAGATGCTTTCTGCAAAAAAAAAAAAACAAGACAACAACAAAAAATCATTTCAGATGCCTTTAGCTAATCAGCAGTCACCAGCTGTTTTACTCCTTGAATAAATCATTGGAATCCCAGTTTGAATTGATATCAAGAGTTTTTAGGTCATTAGTAATAAAAAATAAGGTTCAATTTGTGCTTGAGAAAGTTCAATGCTTGGGGCATTTAAAGGAAATGTTGTCTGTGCAATACAACATAATGAAGAACTCAAAATCCTATACTTCATTTCTTACATTGTATTGCTTCTTGTGAATCTTGTTGCTTTCGGGGTAAATTGCTGCTGCGAGGGGTCAAACGATTATATGCAATAGTCTTTCTGTTTAAGAGTGTGGAGTTTCCCCTCTCTTGTTTTCTTGTAATATCTTTGCTTGGCTTTATTTATCTGGGACTCTGCTCTCGTAGTAGGTTTGAACTGTGTCACGAGGAAGAGGAGAGAAACACACTCGGCCATTTATACACTGCACTGGTATACATGAAAGCAGAATGCAGACAAAGAAAGCGAGAGAGGAGAGACTGCAGAAACATCTAATATATCAGGGCTGGATTGATGGTGGGAGAATAAGGCTATTGAATTTAAATCGTGTGTGTTTCCGTAATCCGACTCCTCAGCCATATGCTTAGTGACTTGTATCTAACCCTAAAACGTTTAGTGGTTTCAAAATCTGACTTGTAGTTTTCCACTTTGCTCTATGAAAGGATGCGACAGTTGCTTTAAGGTAAAAAAAAAACCACAAATATGAAGTGTTTTATGTATGAAACTCCTACAGATTCACTTAAGCTACCAAAACACCCAGAAACAATAATTTTTCACAGAATCTACGAATGCACCTATTAGAAATTTAAAGCTGTCTGTTTTCTTTTCTCTCTTTGACCAGCTGATGCAAATTTTAGTTGACTAGGAGGATTGGATAAAGAAATGGTAAACTGTTCACTGCATCTTAAACTAATAATTAACACAGCTAGCATTGATAGTTATCTGTAAACTAAGTGTTGCCCCATAGTTATGTAGAACCTCATCATAACTAAAAATTTGCTAATAATTACATGTTAGACATGTAAGCTTTGTGATACCTAAATTAGCTTTCTTCTTTATCAGCTTCTCTCACTTCCTCACATCGAGAATTATCTGGCTAATAAAAAAAAATTTGAGAATTTAATTGATTAAGTATTATTATATCTGTAACTTAAAACAATGCAGTACATTTTCTTTGGCTTGTTTTTGTCCATTGTTTGTTTTTTAGGGGGGTTTACAGTACTCATGTGCATAGTAGGACATTAACTAGTTGTGAGATTACCAAGTTGACTATTTGACAATCAAAATAGAAGTCGAGTTGATGCGACCTTCTATGACATAATAATAATTAGAGGCCAGTTTTGCATGTTGCACACATACTGTACCTCCATGCAGGCCCTCACCTTGCATCGGCAAATTTGAGTTGTCCAGATGTGTGTCCACTCACCTTAATTAGGTAGACTTGTCAACAAGTCGAGTTTCTGGTAAATGCCCTAGTCCATAATAATGCAAAACAATAGATAATGTTGAAAATCTTGCTGTCCCTGCTTGTAGGTATGGTGGAGGACCGGTGATTCTGTGGGACCTTTTCTTGTACAAAGACCCTGGAAACGTTATACTGTAGTGAACAGCATTACAATTGCGGATAACCTAAAAAGTAAAGTATTATTTAGCTAAATTTCATGGCTAAATTTCAACTAAAGAGAAGAAGAAGCATTCAAAGACACGCACGGCTGACAGTTGGTCTATAGAGGTAGGCAAAGAAGAAAGCCGAGAGGTCTGTATTGTCCTGTAACATTTTCCAAGGATAGAGAATGCATATTTCTGCTCTTTAAGTTTACACATAACTTTGCTATATGTGATTTTATTAAACTCTGTTATTTGTTAAGGTCAGACAGAAAAATGTACTGAATTTAAGTGTTGGATTTAGTTTTTGGTGAAACTATTTTGTTAAGAGTCATTTTATTTCATTGATTTCAGGACATCGACAATGGGTTCAGGTAAACCTGAAGGTGATCTTAGGCCATTGTTGTAGGCAGGAGGTGTCTTATTGATGTACTAGTTTCTTAACACTCCCTGATCTAAAATGAATGACCCGTTGTAGTCAATTAATTATTCTCATGTCTGTTTATTTTAATTAAGTCATTTAGGTCGGAGGTTGTGCAGCATGCTTAAAATGTAATCCTTCTCGTGTTAGACTTATTAAATAAATGTGTTTGCTTTTATTCTTTAGATAATATTTTGAACGTTTAGTACCTACCGGTAATTTCTTTAAATCTAATTAAAATTCCATTCTTGTTATTTTTTAGGAATAATATTGGGGTTTGGTGAGCAAATGTAATGAAGACACAATTGAACAGTCTTTTTTTCTCATTCATTTAGGGGAAAAAGCTCTTTGCAACATTGCTGCTTGGCACAAACACACTTTGGCTGACTCTGCACTCTGTAGAGTTTGTTAATTACCTTATCTGGTGTCTCGGAGTTCATTCACTCTGCTGGTTGTAAAGAGGAAAAGAGTGGAAGCAGATAAATGAAGGGCAGAGGCAAAGAATAAATAAAACGGGTATTTACTCTCTTTGCCTTCAAAACAGTAGAGAAAAAATCTTTGTGAGGAATTTTTCAATCACGGCCTATCCTTTTCATCTGGAAAAAACTATTTAAAAAAACGTGTTTTTACTGGAGATGTATTTAAGTTTATGGATGAACTTCATGAATATTTGCCACTTATTGAGAGACGAGAGTGATACAGAAAAAAGATTAAGTCTGTCAGGGGTCAATTTGATGTTTACCTTGTTACATTTTGTTCAAAATAATAAACGACTCATATCTGTCTGTTGGCACTTGTGTTTGTGTCCTTATCACATTGAGAGCAGAATATTTATGTTAGTTCAAACAGCATGCCTTAGCTTAGTGTAGAGTCATTTGGTATCTCTGGGATGTTGACTGAGATTCTGCCTTCAGTGTAGAAAAACCTGCTGTTGTTGGTCATTGTTAATAAACCATGGGTGTGCAGATTCTAGTTTTTGAGCTCTAGTTTATAATGTGTGAATTGATTTAGAATTATAAATGAATGGATTCTACTTTGATTTGAACAGGTAAATAATATACGTTTTTTCCATCATTTAAACAGGTTAGTCCTTGAGGGTAGTAGCATATAGCTTACAACAAAAACAAATTTAAAACATTAAAATTCTCCAAAAACTCTTTCCTAAAACATTTGCTCTCAGACCTAATTAACTACAGTGATTTAACGATGATTTTAAATCCTTTGAGAGCTTGAAATCGAAATTCAGACTAATAAGTTTCAGGCTGTTGTTGCTGAAAACCTGAAACCTTTCTTGCTAATTTCAGTTCGTAGTTTGGGGATAAAATTGTAGGAAATCCATACATCTGAGATCCATAGATCGGATTGAACATTTTGACCCTCAAAATAAGATAATTTGATGTCAAGAATGTAAAATAAGATAAAGTTATTATTTTCTTTTTAAAATCGAAATAATCTTGTCCTACTAGGCTGCTCAAAAACCAGGGAAATACACGTACATTTCATTTTTTTTTGCATTGATGCTTACGCTGCCGGATTTGCTACCTTTACAGCCACAAACTTTCATTTTATTTTCGTTGAGGTTGCATAATAAACCAACTCAATGTAGTGCATTATTGTGGAAGGAGAGTGCAATTTTACAGATGCTTACCAAAAAAAATTAAATGTGTGCAGTGGAATTTAGCCCTGGATAAAATTCAGTCCAGCCAACAAACAGCGTTAAGAAAAACCAAGAGGGCATGAGAAACGTTAGGGGGGAAATTTTGCACTTTAATTTGTATTACAAATAAGAATCTTGAAAGTCTCATTGTTAAATCTGTTTAAATGCAGATGATATGTGAAAAACAGGCTTTACAACAATGTGAGAACAAAGCCACTCTTTATGGGTTCCTTGTAAAATGCTGCGCCTCTCACCAATGCATTATTCCTATGATGACCAATGGTATTGGGAACTATTAGAGATCATTTTAGTGGGGTTATTTTGGTTTGAAAGGAGGGAGCTGTGGACGCTGTCACAGCTGCGTAAAATTCACATTCACATTCAATTCAGTTCAGTTTATTTATATAGCACAAATTCACAACACATGTCATCTCAAGGCACTTTACAGAGACAATTCAACCAGATCATACAGTCAGATGGGTTCAAATATTTCTATCTAAGGAAAGCCAGTTAAATGCATAGACTCACTGACTGGAATGCAGTCTCTCACACCAAGCATGCTTGTAGCGACAGTGGAGAGGAAAACTCCCTTTTAACAGGAAGAAACATCCAGCAGAACCAGGCTCAGTGTGAGCGGCCATCTGCCGAGTCCCACTGGGGTTTAAGGAGACAGAAGCAGACATACAGAAAGAGGCAGAGATACAAAAGGCTACTGTCTACTCAACCTGCAGCCACACCCAGGAAATCCACAGCTGGGCAGACGAGCTACAAGCAAGCCAGTCGCAGTCAGAGAAACAGGGCTACATTAAAAAACATTCTTCAATCATAGTATGACATGGTTTAATATTTGTCATGGCTTAATAGGTTATCTTTGGTAAAAGAGACTGATTGAGGGTTGGTGTGTCTGTCAAACTGAATGTTCACTGGTTAGAAATATAAACTCACAATCACAGATTTTTCTCTGGATTATTTTAAAGCCTGAGATATTGGCTAAGATGGTTAATAAGCCCAACGTCTGAACTTTGCTTTAGAGGCTGCACAAGAACTATGACTTGGTCTCAATTTGATTTAGAAAACAATTGGAAAGACTTGAAAGTTAATATTTACAGACAATCTCCATCACATCGGACTTAACTTGGGGGTATTTTGTATCAAGGAATGGATAAGAATGTAGCTCGAGATCTGCAGCACTTGTGGAGAAAACAGACAGTGTGGTGTATGTTTATTCTAACATTTGGGGTTAAGAGTGGATAACTTGTTTAGGAAAATTATTAACAAGATTGCTATTATTAGCTTAAGCCTTCTCCTCCTTTGGTTTCCTTTCATTACTGTACAGCCTAACTTCTGCTGCATTCTTCTTTGTTTTCTCTTGTTCCACTCCTGCTTTATAGCATTAAGCTGTGAGTAATGATGGCTGACATCATCTCTGGCTATGCTAGTCTTGACTAATTGGCCAGAGCAGTCTGACTGCATTAGATGTTATTCCTTAAGGGTATTCCCTGTCCTCCGCCTCCACTGTTGAAAGATAACCCTCATTGTTTGCATAGATTGTAGCCACATATTGCTCTTGTTATATTGGCTTTATTTTATTCACTCCAAGACAAAAACAAACTGCGTTTGTTGAAAGCTGTTTGTGAAATTAGCGCAGCTGATTCATAGATGGCATGTTTTTAAATGCGAGAGATAACTAATGTTAAAAGCTTTGATTGCTGTCGAGCTTGACTGGTCCCGTTAATTGGTACCATCTGAAATACACGTCTTGGGATAACTCAAGAATATTACAAATGCACAGCGGGGACACTAATGTAGCTCTGAAATGTCTTTGGTTATTGTGCAGACGCTGTGTGATAGAACAATAAGGTTTGAAAAATGAAGTTGCTCCGGATTTACAAACAGCCTCCGCTCATTCTCTCTTCTCACTCCCTTTCTCCTTCTGTCTGTCTTCTCTCCTTCGCTTTAAGTGCCACCTTTTCAGGCAAGATAAAAGGATTACAATAATGGATGCTTCTCCTCTCACTCCGACTTCTACCTGCTCTCCTTCAACATCTCCCCTCTGTACATTCTGTTCTGTACATCATCCTGGCCACGCGGGCTTTCTTCTTTCTCTGTGGCTTAATGCAATCACACCAGTATGAACTACGTGCACCGTGAGAGTTGGAGGCAATTGAGAGGAGTGATGATAGAAAAAAAGAAGGTACAGGTGGGTGCAAATTGGAAAGAGCGATTACCTCATAGAAAGATAATCACCTGAAGAACAGGACTGAGAAGTTATCCATGTTAGATCGTTTGCAGAAAGCAGCAATGTCTTTTACACGATCAGGGAGCTTCCTGGTTTTCAGTAAACACTTTCTGTCTCAGATCACCCTTTTAATGATAATGAACATTGGGAAAAAGGAGCAGAAAACCTTGATTAAGTAATGCATCAGTATTCTCTTCTTGTTTGTATTGAAAGGTAGGATGTTTTGAAGTAATCAGAGGTGTATGGTTACAAACATTTTTCTCCACCTAGGCATCATTCAGCAGCTTCAGCCTTTAGTGAGATGAATGGACGTGGCCTTTTGTGTTGCCTGGGAAGTCCTTATGTGGAAACCTACAGAGAGTTTATTGCTTTTTACAACTAGTCTGGATGAGCGAGTGTCATCTCTATCAACACCCACTCGCTCCCACCTTTCCTGTCCTCTTCATTTGTCAGGCTTACTTTTCTCTGAGTTGTTTTCTTTATTTACTTTCTGCACTCTTCATTTTCTACCTTTCATCTTTATCCTGCATATTTAGCTGTTCTATATGTGGTCCCTGTGCTTCTAGTTTTTCATTAAATCCCTCACTCTCTATGATTAGCTTCCCTATGGTTGCTTTATCCTTTTTTATTTCCTCTTTTCCCAGCTGTCACTAGGTGAATTTTCCCATCAAAATTGTTTTTACCCATGCCTCTTCTTTTATCTTGTCATTTCTTGCATTGGTTTTGAATGTGTGGTGCAAAATCGGTGCCATTTGTGTAAATTACATCTGCTGATGCTTAAAGGTTTACTCCCCCAACTGCAGGACTGTTAATACCTTGGAAACATTACACAACTAGGAGGTGCCCTAGAGCTACTTTTATTTCCACTATCAAAAAGTAATTTTCAGCCATAAAACTGCAGCCGATGTTTTGTCTCATTGCAATTACACTTCATACCTTTATTGCAAGTCACTCCAAGCTTCATAGAAACATGGAACTGCAACACATTTTAAAAGAGAGAGTAGGACAGAGAAAACACCAGCTGGTATTGTGTCAAACTTTTAGGTAAAATATGATCCTAATTTAGTACCAAATGTCCAAAGATATTAAAGTAATAAATCAGATGAGATTACCCAGTTATTTTTAAAATGCCCTACTCTGACAAAAAGGGACCTTTTGAGCATCACCAGTTAAAATCAGGTTGGTCTTCCATTTATAGAAGATCATGTTGCAGCCTTGCTGTCTTTCAAATTGTAACTGTGATTTTAAAAGAAAAAGGACTGTTTTGTTTAAAAAGGAAAACAATGCACTTTAGCTACAACAGTTTATCATACACTACAATAACTCTTTATTGTCCCACAAAGGAGAAATTTCTGTTGTTCAGCAGCATTTTAAGGAAAGGTTTACCACAAAGGAAGGATATGATATAAAATCTGTATCTCTTTAAAAACATTTATAAACCTTTTCAGCAAAAATCAGATTAAGTAAAATAATGTTGCTGTAAAGACTCGTACGATTTTATTTACATTTTGGTAATTTCATATACAACTGTTTGAGTTGAGCTTTAAAATGTTACTCTAAAGTTTATTGTAGGAAACAAGTTTCAAACTCAATTTTTTCAGTGTTGCTTCATCACAATGCTTCCTTTTGTTGCATCTTTCTACCATTGGAGCTGATTCTGAACCATCTGTTGCAGCTCAGGGAGCAATATACTTAAGGTATTGATTGCAACAGTAAAACTGGGCCCATTACAGCCTAGATCTGTTGAACCCTACTGCTGAAAAAAAAGATTTGCCTACTAGAGTTAAAGATATTTATTTAGTCTTTCTTAGACAAAATCATTTTGCTATCACAGTTGTGTAATATAGCCTCTCTCTGCAGTAAGGAAATGCAACTTAATAAAGCAGTCTGATAGCTTAAGATGGGGAGCGTGCTGAACACTCCTGTGAGCCTAATGACTTTTAAGGAGTCTGTGTTTTAGTCTAAATTGAGGTTTCAGTAAATTGGTCATTATTAAGGGAGATTATTTACCTGCATTTACTGACACTGCAATCAGTTTGTTCTCGCCTCCTAAAAACAGAGGTTTCCAGGTTAGGTAAAGGAACTCCACTGCATGTGTGGATCCGTCTGCCTGTGTGTGTGTGTAAATTTCTTTGGTAGTCAGGATTACATAACAGACATGCCTGTTGCTGCAGGTCACCAGAGCAGACACTCACTCACTCACTCACTCACTCACTCACTCACTCACTCACTCACTCACTCACTCACTCACTCACTCATGTAAATCATTACACGTAGCAGCATCCTTTGCAGCCAGTGTGTGCACTCATACATGCATGCACACACTTATGCCCCACTATCTTTACTGGGACTTTCCATTGACTCCCATTCCTTGCTTTTTACCAATACAAACACATAACAAACCCAACCTAAACTAAATTCACACCTTTGTCCTTTAACAGACCTCTGAAAGAACTTTTCCTCATGGGAACCAGTTGACCCGTTCCCTCAGGGTAACAAGTACTCGGTCACACATTACACACACATACACAGGCGCTTTACTCCTCCCCCATATGTCAGCTTAACCCTCGGGATGATTAAATCTTATTTCTAAATGGGTATTATGAAATCTTTTCCCTTTAAAAGGTAACATTTCATGGCCTATTGACTTTAGCAATGGCTGCCTAGTAACAGGACTTAGACTGCAGTATCTTTGTTGCATTTTTGAGAGAAATGACTCAATTCCTGGAAAGTGTTTAGCTTTGGACAAAACACACAGATGGTCATATGATATGAGAGTGAATAAACAAATGTGCAGATGAGACAGATAAGTGTTTCGAATAATAGTTTTATATTCACTTAAGTTTGTTTTTATCACTTAGTAATTGATAGCATATTTTTGAAAAAACAAAAAAACTTTCATTAAGAAATAGAAATAATTTGAATTTAGCAGATTTACTTAGCTATTTTATTTATGCGTTTCTTTTATTGAAATGTAATAGTCTGTGTTTTTTAAATAGTTTAGGAACTGTATATATTTATTTGTTATTTGTATATGATTTATTGCCATGATGTGAGGGTAGCATTCAACCTAAAGTAAAAGTAAATCCAGTTTTTGAAAGAACATGATTATGTGCAGGTTTTATCGTGTAGCTCAGCAAGAAATGTATTTATGATCATTTAGGTGCCCTCTTGTCTCACGCAACTGCTTTGGTTGTGTAACTCATACCAGCAGTAGGATGTTTGATTTGATGTGATAAAGTACTGTAATTGGTCTCTTACGTGCAAAGGTTGTATTGTTGTGAAAGCATTACGAAACATTATCCTTCACTTCTTCAGAAGGCCATAGTTTTCATTGCCGGGCATGTTGAATACATGTGAGAAATAAAGTATTGCCCTAAAAAAAAAAAACTAAAAAGGAATATTTTTCTATTATTTTAGGTGAAGCACATAGCAAATTGTTGCTGTACTTTTTTCCATGAACTTATGATTTTTTTAGCAAGGGATCTAGCTCCACATTTAGACGCTGCTAAACTCATAAAACAGAATGAAAAAGACATGAACATTGTGTTTAATACAGCAAAACTAAAACTGCGTAACAAAATTACATTACCACTCAAGTAAATTGTTGATGTTGTGAAAAGTAGAGCTATGAGATTAGATTCGCATTTGTGACTGTGTGTCATCATAACACTGGTCCCTGCTGATAAGTCCACAGAATAACAGCTGGCAGTTCTCCTTAGATTTTATTGTGGGCTTTAATTGTTGCTTTTTCAATTGTCTGTTTGCTGACCTGTTTTAAAAATGTCATATTAACTTGTAACAAAAGCAAGAAGCTCAAAATCAGATATTTTCCATTTGAGATTTTGCTCCTGTCATTATGTAGATGGGGCAGTTTTTTTTTTTTTTTTTTTTTTTGTCATAATATTTTCTAATTTTGACCAAGGCTGCAGATTTTCATAATCTTTTTTGGTTTAATTCAAATATCTAAAAAGACATACACAAAATAAATTCACACAAAACAACAAAAAGTGATCTAACTTTAAAAACCTCCAGACATTTTGAAAGCATGTAGCATTGAACACACTTATTACCACAATCAATCAAACTCTTTCAATAATAATTACTTATTTTAGGGTTGATTTTTATCAAGAAATATAATATTTTAGCAAACCCTAATACACATTATTTTAAGCACAAATTAGGCAAAATACTTATGGACTCATGATGGGCAGCAGCAAAAAGTTTCAAGCAGTTCCACTGAATCAAGACGAAAACAGAAGAAAATTATATCAAAACTTTTTTAATAATTGAAACGCTTTAACCACTTGATGGATCATTTCAGCTTTGAAGAATAAAGCTGAAGATAATGAAAGCAGACAAAAACAAACCCACACTACTTTGTGAAATCAAACCTAATAGAAAACTGTGACTTATATTTGAAATAAAGAAAATTATTATTGAGTTCAGATTTAAAACATAGAATCTGCATGTTCAAAATTTGCATAATCTAAATTATTATTATCATAACAATCTTCACTGTTTCTTACTTCTGAACAACGAAAGGTATTTCGGTTTTATTCAAACAGCAGTTTCCTTGTGTAATATAGAAAATGGCATGTTGTATAGTCTGAATCCTCCAATTATGAATTATTTAATTACAAAATAATTTACTATTAAATTAATTTAGTAGATAATAAAATTAATATATTAGATGGAACCCCTCTTTTATCCAAAAAGGTTACAGTATTTCTGTATAATATAGGAAAAGATATGGTTCCAGGCTTGTAATAGATGCAGTGAAAATTATTTGGGGCTAAATGAATGACAAGGAATATTTTAAAGTACCAGCTTGTTACAGGAAACGTCTCTGCTGTAAACTTAGTTCGACAAACAATGTGATTAATTAAACATGTATTGCAGCTTTTTTTCATCCTTTTTCTTGGCCTCTCTGTCCCTGTCCCACCATCTGCATATTTGTATTATATTTGTTAGAAGTAAGTCTGTTTTGCCCTATAGAATGTTAACATCGAGCACATAATGTATGCAGGATAACACGCTAGAAGTCCTGTGTGGAACATGCTGAGGTCCACTTTGGGCACAAATTCTATTCTAAATGAAGCAGGAGTTGGTGAATTATTGAAACGCCTGTCCTCTTTTCCATGCTCCATCTCTTTCCTCTTTCCCTCTTTAGATCTCAATTTTTCTCCCACTGTTCCTCTTTCTCAGACACACTCATATGATCTCTTATCTCTTCTTACAGCTAGACTTGTGGACTGGTGGTCTCGAGTGTGGGGATGTGTGATATTTGGAGCGGGATGTTGGTTAATCTCATGTTGTCCTTTGGGACAGATTTGGCCCATATTACAGCCTGCTATTACTGTGTCTGAAATCTCTGGCGCATTTAGACAGTCATTATTTACTGCTGCTCGGCATCCCTGCTCCCTCACTAGCGTTTTATTTATGCAGCTCCTCCCTGCCTTCAAACTGCAAACCCAAACATCCAAATGCATCCAATTTTATAATGTTTAAATGTTTCGCCTATTTCAAAAACAGATGTTTTTTGGTATTATAAAAAGTCTAATTATCTCAATGTCATACATAACAAGCCAGATCAATCTGGATTGTTGCTATATCATGTCAGTAACTGTTTGGGAAATACTCATATTTCAACCTCGGCCTCACCATCTAGCATGTGGAGCTTATTGCTGACAATGTCTGCCCTTTGTCTTCCTGTCAGGCTGTCACAAACACTTCTACATAAATGTTCCTAATCCAGAACATTCGTGACATGATTGGCCGGCCTGAAGATGGACCTCTTTGTATAGATTCAGGTCATGCATCGTCGGTTGGTGTCGGCTGATAATAGCTGATGGAATGCTGGCACTGGAATTGATCTTTACCTGTTTTATTGTGTGATGGGAGGCCATGTTCTTAAAAACGCCTTGCCTCCATGGAGAGTCAACTCTACAGTACGATGAGGGCCTAACATGCCTATAGAATTAATGTACGCAAGTTGCAGAGACTGAATTTGCTTGGATGAAGCTATTTTTGATGCAGATCTTTCCAGAATTATATCAAGTGTCAAACTTGGACGCATCTGTAACTAGGGCTGGGTGATAATTCAATAAAGATATATATCTTAGACTTAGACTTAGACTTCTTTATTTGTCATTTTGTATGCACAGAGTGCATTCAGAACGAAATTGCGTTGCATACAGCTTATGAACATTGCATTGATATTTCAAATATCGATCGATAGACGTGTGTCGCAATAAAAAAAAACAGAGTCGATAAAAGTTTGATAAAGAAACGCAGTTTTCCTTCCTTCTCATTGTAGCCTATCAAGTAGGTTTATGCTAGTCACTACTTCCTCCCAACCAATCGCAATCGCGGACCCAGGCACGCCATCACCAAGCGCCGCCCTCTCAAACCACAACACAGAGCACATGAAGATGTTGAAGCAAGGAGAAGCGGAGGAAATTGTTCCAAAGAAGGGTTTTTGTAGTTCGCCAGTTTGGCAGTATTTCGGTCATGGCAAGTCGGACCAAAAACAAACCACAGTCATCTGTAAAATTTGTAGGGAACCAGTGAAAACGAAGTCTGATAACACAACCAACTTTTTTTTTATCATCTCAGCTGCTCACACCCGCAGGAGTACGAGCTGTGTAGGCCCCGGCGCAGGGGGTGGGGTCTTTAAAACAATTCTGTTATGGTTAAAAAAGTTGGTTAAATAAAGATTTAATTCGAAGTCTGTGTTTGTGTTCTTTATTAAAATTAAATAATTTAGCAATATCATAAAAAGTCCAGGCAGAGCTGCACATAAAATATGGTTTCAAATCTTTTCAATAATTATCAATATCGATCAATATGCATTTTTTTTTATCGATAAGCTTTTTTTCTATATCGTCCAGCCCTATCTGTAACACATTTTTTTTTTAATTCCTTGACTATTTCTAGACCATTTGACGTTACTTATATGCAGTGATATATTCTGCTAATTTAAGCTTACACTTTTTTAGGATATATAACTTATGTAAATTTCCGACAACTGTTGCTTTTATCACCCAGTATCTCACATACTGCCTCCTGTGTCCTTTCTGCTCGTTAGTATTAATATGAACATTTACTGGTCCAGTTATTTATGAGTCTCCTCCCTGGTAATTTCCCCATTGCTCATTCATTCTCCAACTTAAATCTAATCCACCTCAGCCCTATATTTGTTATTATGACAATCAGGCTGAGTCATAAACAGACACTCTGGAAAAGGCTTATTTTATTTTGTTATAGAATGCATTTCATCCTAACTGCTCTATGACTTACTCTTTTGATTAAAAAATACTCAAACTGAGCAAAAAGCTCTTTCCCATAAACTTTTAAGGCATGTCATTGTATGTATGTGATTCTGCTTAGAGACCGATTCAAAGGCGTCTAAGCTTTGTTAGCACACTCACATTTATGAGCTCACACACATGCATGATCCCCATGGGTTCATCTAGAAACTATTTCCTGTTTGGGGCTGGGGAGCAAAGGGAAGTAGTGTGGACGAAACATAATGTAACAACACCAGTGGGCTTCCTGTGTGCTCTGCCGGGACCAGGGTGGTACCAACATTTTTGTTGTCTGGGATTCTTAATGGACCAATTGCTCAACTACCAAAAGAAGTTAAAATAAGCAGTAAATGTTTGCATTATAATTGCTTTTGTTTATTAAAAACATGAAAACGATTCTATAGGTCAAGCATTGTATTATTGAAATAGATTAAAATGAAGTTATAATGTGTGTAACAAAGGATAATCATGTAATATAGTATTAGAGATAGGGCTGGGTAAAAAAATCGATTTAATCGATTTTGAATCGATTCCTTTACATTTTTGCAGAATCGATGTCTAGAGAATGAGATCGATTAGTTTTGTAGGGACGCGTGTGACGTTCACATTCAAATGAGCAGGAAAGATGCTTTCAAGATGACTTCAAGCCAGACAGCTGCAAATATAGCCAACCGGTTGACTGAAGACATTAACAAATGGGGGCTGACCAGAAAACACCCTGTAGTTGTTACAGACAACACTGCAAATATGGTTTGTACATTGAAGATAATGCAGCTCATGCATGTCTGCTGTGTCCCCGCTGTGTCACTTCTGAGTGCTCGTGGGCTTCACTTTTTCACTTTTCACAAACAAGTTTGCACTTATGAGACAGTTTTGTTCACATCTCAAGTTTGTCTGATTTACAAGTTTGCACTTTGTGTTTAATGTGACAGGAAAAAATAAAAGACATGAGTATTTTGAAACACAATTGAACCACTTTCATTATTGTAAAAACAGATCAAATCGAAATTAATCGATTTAGAACTGAATGAATCAAAATTGAATCGATTCAGGACTTTGGTGAAAATAGCCAGCCCTAATTAGAGATGACATGTTACCATTAAAAACTGCATAAATCAACAGACTTCAGTTTAAATTGTTTTTTTTTTGTTTTTTTTTTCTTCTGTTTTCGGTACTTCAAATAATAGGTTCACTCATGAAAAATTAATTATTTGTTATTAATTAATGAATTAACTAATTCAATATAAGGACTTAAAATCTGAAAACATAAGTTTCTGCACCATTTTGATCTGTGTGTGATGGGACAAGTGTGTCTGGATGTGAATATATTTGTGGTTTATTATAAAAGATGAGGAAAGCAAATTTGATATTTTATAACTCCATGTGTTTGCAGAGGGCATAGGTATGATGTTGAATAACAATGATTTTACAGCAATTTACAAGACATTGGATATACTTTGATATGTAATTAAACTGGGGTTACTCTATAGCAATAAAGTACAGTAGGACTACATAATCTCAGTGTTTCCATGTGAGACAAAAAACAACAACATACAAACAGTAAACCATGGAAGTAAATAACACAGAAAGTGAAAAGCAACATGTAGGTTTTCAGCTGTCAGTCAGTGTTGAGATGATGTGAGGAGCTTCTTTAGATTGGAGATACTTCTAACCAATGTCAATTAAGTCTTTGTATCTGCACATAAAGAGCAAATCAAAGGAACATTTAGCCTTTGACTTCATAGATCGCTTCTCTCTAGTAACTGTCATGAATCAGTAGTTCTGCACCATCGTCTCTCCTTTTAGTCTGTGCTCATTAAAAACTCACATAGTTACTAATGCTGTTATTATATACTGCATCACTATTACTTCCAACACATTCTTCATGATATTGTGCATATAAATCATTGTTCCAATACCACTGTAAGCAATGTGCATATCTTAAAAACCTGCAACAAGTGTATGCTTATTACTAAATGAGCATGTATTCACACTATCTAGACATACTTCAGAATTACATTTGTTATAAACCAAAGAAGTACAAATCATCCATTATTTTATTTGTTTCACAGGAATGTCATTAGTACTGGAAAATTCATCAGTGCTATCATGTTTTCCCTAGGACCTCGCCAACCGAGCATGAATCATTTTTAACATACCAGTTTTCATTGTTTTTCCTAGAATCCAAATTCCTTTCCATTGTATTAGTAACTTTCAAGTAATGCTGCCCTCATTATTAATCAAAATCAAACTTCTCACCGAGGAGGTACTAATTATTATGCGTTTACTTGTATATTTAAGGAGTTTTGTTTTGCTCTTTCTTCGACTGAGGAGTCTTCAGGAGTGAGGATGCGTAGAAGTCATGTTGGTGAAGCCTTTAGCTCTTCCAAATGCTGCTTACTGGTTGAATGCTTTGGTTATTTTGACTCCCCAGTCAGAAATGTTTCATTGAGAAATTTTTGTGGCCTGTTCTAGGTTTCATGTGATGACCTCAATAGGTCTCATTGGAAGTTAGATGTGTTTACAGCAAATGAGTAAAAATCTTTGTAAAAGTAGAGATTCAGTTTATGGCTGCAACTAACAATTATTTTGCAAAGTGATTAATCTGTCCATTATTTTTCAGATTGATAATCAGATGGCTAAAACTTTTACGAAATTAAACCAGGCGAAACTACAATGTTTCCAATAGAGGATTCCTGAATAGAGTATATTGATGGACAAAAATCTTTTAGTTTTATCTTAAATACAAAATATTTCTATATATTTTTTACAATTTTGATGTAATTACTGCTCTCAGTGGGTTGCTCTGTCTGCTAAAGGCATGTTTTGGAAATTCTATACTCGATCTAACAATTTATCGATTACTGAATTAGTTGACGATTATTTCAATAATCGATTAATCACGATTAATTGTTTCAGCCCTAATGCATTTACTTTACCTGCTACGATATGCTGCGGATGCACTACCTTGGTGATGAGAAACCTTTTTAGCTAACAGCTATTTGTTCTTAGAGGGGCGCAGAATTGATTTTAAAAGTTCTGTCAAATTTCAGAGTGTTTGGCTTTGCCTTTACATTTGGCCGCTTGTTTTCTTTGCATGTTTGAAACTTCTTCTGTTAGTCCAATTAAATTAAAATTCCTTAATTACTGACTTTTATTTAATCACTGTATGATTTGGTGAGCATTTCATGCCAGTGGCTCCTTTAAAAATGTCACCTCAAGTACTAGTAGAATACAAATACTAGTAAACTAATACGTTTCAGAACTGCTGCAGATAATGTCTGATGTTTAAGAACCTCCACATGGTGCAGTGCCAATGCTTTCTATCACAGTTTCTTTGACTCTGATATATGCAGAGGGGGAAAAAAACTAACACCACTTTCCTTAAAATAGACTAGAAAGCTGTGCTTTTCCTCTCCATAGCAACAGTTAGGCACTGACTCGGAGTTGACGGAGTGGATTCTCTCAAGACTGTATTTACTTTGTGTGGGTGTCTGTGAACAGTTATTTTTCATTCATGTTGTTTATTTCAGGACAATTGAAGAGTTCTGAACCTTGTTTGTTAGAGTCCATCTCTCTGTTCACCTAGAAATAGTGAGACTTTCGTACAAAGATGGATAATGAAGTTCACACTGTCTCCCCTCTCTCTGAGGGCTACACAGGTGTAATAAAAAGTCTGTGTTTGCAGATCTCAGTGCGCCTATCTCTCAGATTATACTTTTATTTCATTTCTGAGAAAAGAAGCAGCTTTATAGAAAACCATTAACAGTGTGTAGTTTTGCACTCCGGTTCCCTTCAGTTAATTCATTCTTCATGTGAACCCAACTACTGCAGAGGAGGCTGTTTCTATTTGTAGATGTGGGATGGACACAAACACACTGAATAGCAAGCGTGCAGACAAACACACACGTATATGATGTGTAACGTTGGGCACGGATACGCGGCTCTCCAAATGGCGGGAGCCACCCACCCACTGCCAGTTGTTATACAATATGTATTGTATAACAGCAAAGAGCAGTGAGCCACGTTCTGAGAAACTAAACACAGACGGGCATGCAGGGTGTCAAGATGCTGTCTCCATCCACATTAATGGAAAAAGCACAGTAAAAGTCTTTTTGCTGCATAGAGCATTGGACACGTGGGTTAATCCTCCTGCTATTCAGTCAGGTAGCATCCAGCCAGCCAGTTGATTAAACCACAAGACAGCTGGCCAGCCACTCAGACGGATAATACATGTGTCTGTTTGCCAGCTTTACAGCTGTGCACAGTCACACAGCTGTCCTGAGAAACATACATACTAGTAAAACAGTGAGTGCTACAGCAGCTAAAAACTTGACTTAAGTAGCCAACTAATTAGTAGTTTTACAGTAATTGTTCAGTTAATAAGCAGAGGTTAATCTTGTATACAAGAGTTCAGCAAAAATCATTAAAATACCCACAACAGGATGGAGAAGTTTAAAAAAGTTTTTAAAAAGTAGTCAGAAAAGATTTTGTACATAAAGTATCAGAAATTAGGATAAGATGTCTGGGTTCTTTATTTAGTTTACTTAACACTAAGGGACATATATTCTGAAATATTTTGATGCAGTTAAATGGAATTCCACTCAAACAGAGGTGATACAGTTTATGTTGTTCTTCTGCACCCTTATAGATCATACATTTTAGAAAAGAGCAGTGTGTATATATATATATATATATATATATATATATATATATATATATATATATACATATACTTTTAAATATGTTTTTCTTTACTGTAAAAAAATACTGTTTAATAAAGTATTTTAGAATTGTCATCAAATTCAGTCCATATTACTGTATGTAAAATACAGAAATAACCTTTTAGTTTAGTAGCAATACGAAGCTGCAACCTAAGTAATTCCAATTTAGCATTTTTAGAAACTTGTCATTTTCTTTTAATGCATTTATACCTTTTATATTTTTGTAGCAGTTTTATTTATTTCCAGCCTAAACATTCTGTTCATGGCTGCAACGATGCACATACACTTTAACATAATTCAAGATGAAACATTTAACAGTATTAATTATTCAAGCCTTTCTTCATCAATCTGTTTGTGACATTTCTCAAAAGAAGTAGTCAAACAAAATGTTTCATCAAAATGATCCCAACCTTTCGTTACTTATGCTAATTCTCTTATGAGTGTTTATAGGAAACTATTGATTTTAAATCTCTATATTATTGATTTATTTTTTATCAAATATCAAAACTTCTGCCAAAAAAAACAATTGTGAAATGGTAGAGGTGTCCAAAATGCTTCTGCAACCACCTCTGTCAAGACAACATTAAAAATCAAAAACTACTTTATTCCTGACCTGGAAATTGCTGGGTTTCTTCGTGGCAGATTGCCACTGCTGAAAAATGTTATTGTGGATGCTGAAGGTAATTATTAAAGGTACCCATAAACATCCCCTTTGCAGTGTTCATGGACAGGCTTTAAGGTTATAGATATTTGTCTTGTGCTGTCAGACTGTCTTTGAATGCAGGCCTCCTATAGTATCACAACATTTCTAGCACAGTAACAGGACTTCTGCAGGTTCCATGACCTTTAAGTATTTGCTTTAATATTTAATTTGAGTCCGAATATTAGATGTTTAAGAAGGCCAGCATGGTAGTTTAGAGTCAAATGGGGTCTGGCATGAAGCAGCAGGGTGTTAAATCTACTGACACAATGAATGAAAACAACTCGCTCCCCAAATCCTGAGGTCTCTCTCTCATTTTGTTGGTTTGTATCTGCAGCACCCCTGTGCATCTACATTGATAGATATAGACATATGGATATAGACAGATTTATTTGTCATTTTGTTTGTGTAAAACAAAAAGAAATTTCATTTGGAACAGCTTTCTGAACAATTTCATCTTTTTTAAAGTGCAGCCTTGAAAAATAGTAAAAAAAAAAAGAAATATATATATACATATATATATACAGTAATATAAACATATGACTGTAAATTTACAGTTCTAACGTTTTTTGTTTTTTTGATGAATGATAAAATATAATAAATATAATAAAATACAATACAATAACCCATTTTACAGTGGGGAAGAAACTGTTGTGGTATCTGCTGGACCTGCATCCAATGCAAGTCTCTTCCCGTATATATTCCCGTATATATAAATGTCTGGACTCAAGTTCACTTCCAGTTGCAGTGAGAATAATACAAATATACCACGTTGTAGTACCTCTCATTTGCAGTTTGACAAAAATCCTGAATGACCAAACCCAATTTGTGGAAGAAGATACTCTGGAATAACTTCACCAGATATGAACTTTTTGGGGTTTATGGAAAATGCTAAATGCTGTGGGAGAGAAATGAATTCTGTATATCATCCTGACACATCACACCTACTGTAAAACATGAAGATGGCAGCTATCTGCTGTGGAAACACTTTTTCTTGTTTGGGGGCAGGGAAGATGAGGATGAATCAAAAGTCATAGCCGCTCTGGGAGAAAAGCTGTTACAGGCTGTAAGAGACTTTTAACCTTGGTGAAGATTCCCCATCCAACAGAATGACACCCTTAGAAATACCTCTAATGCTACAAAACAATGATTACGATCAGTATGGGGCGACTAAATTCTTCCAAGAACTGTTGATATGCTCATCTTATTACAAAAAGAAAATCCCACATTTCTTGTCATAGCCTATCACACATATATGCTGGGTGCTACTTTTACCATGGAAATTTTTTTCTACCAAAGAAAAACAAAATATTTCAAGGAGGAATCCTAATAATGTGATTGACTTTATTAAATCATAACTCCGATCCTCCAGCATTGTGCCTACAAACAACACCATACAAAGGGGAGCAGCAGGGAACCCAGTGACCTACCACACCCCTAAATGCACCAGCAGGCCCTGACAGGTGCATCCGGCCTCCAAACCCCTACTGTCCACTCAGGTTTAAACTAAATCCCCTAACCCCCAAACCTTCCCTTCACCTGACTTCCTCCAATAAATTTATTTTTGAACTCCCCTCTTTGTCCTTGGCCTTAAGTCACACACACATAGAAATCCTTATGTAGATTGTAAAATGGTTTTCTGTCTTTATGACGGCAGTGTAAAATGTACACGATCCATGCTCACTGAGCGTGTGTGTGTGAATATAGTTGGCGTTAGTGCATTGGACCAATATTAAAAGACTTTAGACATGCCAGCTTGGATGCCAAGGTAAGAAGCAAGGTAGCAACAATAAACAACACAAAATATAACCTTACACTACACTAATTTCTTCTGTAATATGTCTATAATATTATGATTCATTTAAGAGATTTAGTTTATTCTAAGATATGATCAAATTAAAGTATAGTTGTTGGTTGGATTTTTAATCTAATATGTTAAAATTCCCTAAAATGTTTCATTGAGTAGCACGACAGTATTAGAAACCTCTCTTGGCAGGCAGTATTATTAACTGCAGGAAGAAATGTGTCTAAGCATACCAGCCAACCCTGTTATACATGACTTTGTGTTATTGAGCACATAGACAAGGACAAAGATGAGAATGGATTAGAGGAAGTTGCTGGCTGTCAGCTAGAAAGAGGTATTTTGAGAAAGTGAATGACTAAAGCTTCGTTATTTTTTGCTAAATGAATACAGGTTGCATGGATGAGCTATACTGTTTATAGATTCAATGAAATATCACCTTCACAGTGTGAAGGACTCAATTCACCCACACACACTCACACACACACTGTTGTCATGTTCACACTTTGATGAAGCGAAAGTCCGTGGCAGGAGTCCATGGTGACCTTCCATCAGTTGACTCCCATTCACAGTTATGATGTCATCCTCTTCTTTTTCTTCTCATTCTTCCCTTATGCACACACTGAAAAACCAACCTATTCAGGTATGTAATAAAACCCTCCCTTTCAACAAACTGATAATCCTCCGTTTTATGTTTCATTGTGTTTGACTTGCAGGTTTATAACGTAAACCTATTGAAGTTCAGTCCAAACTTTATTGTCTTTTATTTTTAGATTAGAGAAATACTTCCTGCATCTGTCAGCCAGACATTCCAAAGACTGTAGCTTCAAAGGGTTTTAAATACTTATAAACTCTCTATTTATTTTATGGGAAATGTTAGAGAGTGTTAAAAAATGTAGCTCTATAAATTAGTTAACTGTAAATGAACTGTTTTTTTTAAATCATAAATGAATTCCTATGAAGGGAAAATTAAATTGCATTTATTGAAAACTTTCTGAAATTTTTTTCCAAACAAAACGGTAATATTTTTCAATTCAGTCTAATCCCAAATAAAATCTCTTCGAAGGCTTCAGATTGATGTTTACAGAGGCTCTCTATCCAAGCTAAATGATTTGTACCTCATTGTGGGGTTTAAAGGTGTAACATAACAGCGTTAGTGAATACCTACTGTACGTTTTTCATTGAAAAATTAAGAAATAATTTTCTTATAAAGGTAACTCCGTTACAAAAGTGTAATCTACTTCAACTCGATCAAACAAATTGGCTTTTAATAAACACACACTGTCCCTGTGGCAGAGTAAGATTGTTATTCCAGGGACAATCAGTAATGCATACCTGATGCTGATTGGCTGAGAGGTGAGATGCTAGAGCAGAGTCACTGATTCATAGACAGTGTATCTAAAGAGAAGCGTTGCCTGATGTGAAAGGCTAAATGCTGCTGTGATTTGCTCATTATGTGCAAGAACAAAGACTTGATATGTGTCGCTTAGCAGTATCTTCAATCTAAAGAAACTCCTCACATCATCTCAGAACTGACTGACAGCTGGCTGCACACTTCAAGCTCTTTACTTTTTTTTTTTTGGAATCGTTTGATTTCTTTTTATCTCATTTGCTAAGAATTTTTCAGCTTTATACAATCTTACAGCCAACTAAAGCCTGACAGTGTGTAAAATATAAAGTTCTGAAACATAATCTACTTTATTGTGCTTTTATATAAACAAAAAACATGTTTATTGCCACTGACTTGTCTCATCACTCACCAAAATGGTGCAGATTAGCGTACAATTTTTTAAAATATGTAGTTTTTGAGGCAAGATGAGGAAATGAGACGTACGAGTAACATGACTGGCGCTAAGGGATAACTGCAGCCGCCAGCCAAGTCAGCACCAACAGCGCTGCACTGGTGATAGTGCAACGCTGTTTACTACTTGAAGATTTACTACCAGACCCACTATGTGAAGAAAGTCTTATACCACTACTACTGAAAAAAACCACGACTTCCTGTATCCAAGCTGCTGGGGACGTGCATGCAGCCTCAGTTGACGTCACATCCGTAGGACTGTGCAGGAATTCAGCCACTGAGTTATTATTCGTATTATGCAGCATGCCAATGGGGAGATAAATTGGTTTTTAAAATTTCATCATCCATTTGCATATAGGAAAAACAAACATTTATTTCTATTAGACTCTGCAAAGAATATTTAGTCCTTGCCGAGAAAGGTGCCTCTACAAACGAGGGATTAGAGAAAGCTGAAAAAAAAATTATGGAAAAAATTATACTTTTTTAAGTTTTGTTTGTCCAAAACAGATAAAATCCTGTATCATCTACCCTCCCTTTAAAAATGATTAACTACATTGTGCTGGTCTGGTTGGTGTTAATTGTTCTAATGTACAAACTGTACATTAGAGGATGTCATTACATTTTAAAATGAGCAACTTTAAATTTGGGTTAAGAAAAAAAACACTTGGTCTTCAAAATACAGTTTTTCAAAATGTTAAAATATTTTAGAGGAGCAATTGAAATTTTGATGTGAACTGAGAGAAAAGGCTTCAGTCTTTTGTCAGGCCTGGATAAACGTGAAAGCATTGTATTAAGAGATAATAAATGTAACACATTCAATAACAACCAAAAAAATTATTAACAAAAAAAAGGTTCATTTTTTTAAATATAGTTTTAGAGTCAGATCAGTATCAGACAATTTTTAAAAAAAATCCACAAATCATTGAATTGTATGCCTTATTTTAATTATCAGTGATGACTAAATTCATGGTGGCTGCTTCAGTTCTGGTCTCAGTTCCAAGTAAACTCAATTTTATGATAAAGATCACTTGTTCATGTCTGATATGGAAAGTAACTCGACATTTTCCAGCTTTTAACTTCTACAGTGATGTAAACTAAAGGCTTTAAAATAGTGTATATATGCAAATACATAAATATATATATTTATTCTAAATGTTTTTCTATTTAAATACCAAAAATTAACTTGTGGACAAATATTAAATATGTAAACTTCTCTGTATTTAATATGTGTGTCAAAAAAAGTAACAGCATGAATTTACTGTCAGTGCAAAGTCACCTGATAAAGCCACTGGAGGAAAAGCGTGATCAGCCTGTGTGAGATCCTGTGCTATATGCAAATCATTAGTGAGAACTTGCTGCTGGACGTCCATGTGTGTGAGCGAGGTTACGACAGAAATGCAGAGTACTCAAGAACAGCTCGGTTATTAATAGATGTGGTTCAGTGTGTTAATATTGAAGAGAACACACGTACTCTTAAAGGGACATGGCGACGCTGAATTGACCTGCTTGCATTTATTATTGAGTTTCGAAAGTTTTCACATAAAAGCTAACATGGAAGCTAACTTGCATGCACAGTTTTGAAATAGCCTAAAGCTGCTATAGAGCTAAGGAAATGTATTGAGCTACCTGTTCACTAGAAATGAATCTGTGCTCTGTTATCCGTTTGTCCGTGTGCAGTTGTTAATGACTTTTTGGTTAACCAGTTGAGCGTACAATAACTGTATGTCAAACATCCTTGGGTGCTCATTTGACAAATATATTCAGTGCTCACAGGCTATGCATGAGTAAATAGCCTCTGAAGCTGCAGCTCTGACTGAACTATAGACTACACAGCGTGGGAGGTGGAGGCTCGGAGAAAAGTAGGAAGGTCAAATGGGAGGAATAAAGTAGACCCATAGAGCCTTAAGATAGAGTGAGAGACGACGCAAAATGGTTGGAAAGACGGCTTTTAAAACACTTAGACAAGAGACAGAGTTGCTGCATAGAAGGACAAAATACATGCAGGTGGAGGAGAAACAAAGTGCACAAGCTGTGTAGGAACATTACTTCCCTCGACCTCGCAGATGCTTTAACCACGTAAGCAAATTATGAATGCGACCTTATCAGCCGAGCAGATAAATGATGAAGCTTTACACAGCAAACACTGTTGCCCATTTCAGCTCATCCTCCACAGAGAAAAAACACGGATGAAACGTTTGGATGTCAGTTTGATTTTTATGAAGCTTAATGAAGATGCCTCCTGTGTTTGGTTTTATTAGGGAGTTTAGAGAAACTGTTTAAAATGATGACATGAGAACAGAGAAATGAAAATGCTTTCTCAGGTTCGTCAGGGATTTCTCTGCTGGAATGGATTTCTGTCTTTCTTTGGTTTTTATCTCAAAGCGTTTGAGATAATTTTAACTTAGTGGTCTATTATTTTCTGCATTTCTTTATGTTTATCTTCACCTGTTAGTCCTTTAATCAAATACACAATTTCTGGAAACAAAAAAGCATTTTGTTGAGCATTTCTTACAGAAAACCTACAACAAAAGGCATACTGCTAAGGGGCCACCTGCTTGACACCTCTATTAATGGATGCTGTTACTGTTTTAAACTTGTTTCTCCAAGTTAATTATTTAATTACACAGCATGCTTGTCATTGCTTTAGGGTTTTTATCTACTACGTACACCAGTAAATATGCTTCCATGTTCAGCAGTGTTCTTCTGTGTACTGGATACATGTCTGAAGAAAATGTAAAAGTAGAGGTCCATCTGTTTTAAGTTTTTACTGTTTAAATTGATCATTTATGAAGCTCCACCTCTACAGACTAGGCCTTCTGACCTTTTTTTTAAGGTGACAGTTTTTTTTCCCAGATCCCACCTCTGGTATAGTTTGTCTAATTAGATGATTTTTTTTACTCCGTGCAATCAGTTAGTCTTACTCAGCCATTTTCTCTCCCTTTATCTGTGTCTCTGGGATCTAGGCTTGGGTTCAGACGGGGGTATTGCAGAACTTGTCTCCCAGTAGAGTTTACCAGCGTGGGTGTCTGTGTGCGTGCCCCACAAGTATTGCTAACAGTGTCTCAGGAGTGCTGCATTAGCCTTTGAAGATCTACAAATGAAAGGAAAAGAGAGAGAGAGAGAGAGAGAGAGAAGCTCATATAAGGATTTTTTTCTCGCTTTTTATCATCGGAGCCTAAACTTGGTTTCTATATTTCTTTTGTAGTTCTCTCTCTTTAAATTATTATTTCTTTTATCAGTCTCCCCTCATCTGTCACACACTTCCTTTTTTTTTATTTCTGTTTATGTCTTATCTGCTTTAAAGTTGTTGTTTTTTTATTCTAGAGTGTTTCAGAGTCTGGTTGTAAATATTTTTTGATAATTTTCGCTCCCACTGCATCGGAAAGAATAGATGAAAAGGGCAGATTTTATAAAACACACTGTGTAAACAGCAACCCACCACACTGTCTGATGCACATTCTTTGCTGACACACTTTTGGTGAATGATCAGAGAAAGAAAATGTGTGAGAGCTCTCTGTGCAGTACAGTGGTTTTCTTCTTTTAAGGTGGTCAGCCTGTGCATGATTCTGCAGAACTAACCCATTTTAAAAGTAGGTCATGGTCAACAAAACACCTATCTATCCTTGGCAGGAAATTACACATTTGTGCACATTTGTTAGGATCTTATTAGCGTTACACAATCCTGTGTGACTGTGCCTTGCAAAAACTATTCATTTTAATAAAAATTTAAATTATTTTACATTTAGTCTTGTTATAAATGAATCAATATCAGTTTTTTTTTATTGTTGAAATAAGCACAAATTATATAAGATTATGAAGTGGTAGGGCATGACCAAATGGTTTAACTAAATCCACACTAAATATGATACATGAAGAATTTATTTTGTTTGTTATTACATTTTGCCACCAACAGGACACAAAAAAAGTATTTTCATCACATGTCTTAAATATTTACCTTTTTTTCTCCGAAGTCAGAATTCAAAAAAGTGAAAACAACCATTACTTTAAAATCTAAAAAGGCTACTATTTGATTAAATAAAAGGTAGCTGCAAACGTTTGCTTGGAGATGTAGAGCTGTGTCTAATTAAATCTTTCTTATGCATACAAATATTCGCTACCTCAATATATTTGCTCAGAGTTTTAGGTTATATTACATAGAGTAATTAGCCTATTTGTTAAGTTGAGCAATTTTCTGACTTGAAGCTCCTGCTGTTTTTAGGTAGGCTTGGATGTTGTTCCTTCGTCAGCATTCTGTTATCAAAGATAGGCGGTTCCTGGGGCTGCAGATAAAGATTATCTAGCTCATTGATTAATCTGTTGATTAGATTTTCAATTATGGATTAATAATAGGAAAGCAAAAGTGGCCTGAAGGAAGATTTTATTCAGGATTTAAACCAAGTGAAGCTAAAAATATACAACTTAAGGGGCTTAGGGTTAAGCCTTTTTTACATGCAGAATTTTTATTTAATTTTTACAGCTTTGACATAGTTACTGCTCTGACAGGGATACTTTTTCAGCTAATGGCTTGCATTAGAGACAACTAATTATTAAATTAGTTGATGATTATTTTAATAGCCAATTTATCATGATTAATCTGATTGTTTCTGCCCTAGTAGCCACAGGTAAACCCCACAGCATGGTGCTCCCACCACCATGTTTTGCAGTGGGGATTGTTGGTGATCCTCAGAACAACTTATATTGTCTGTGATCCGCAAAGTAAACTTCTGCTCTCTGTTTAAAGAAGTTCACTTTAAATTCATGCCACCCTTTTCACATGTGAACTGTATATAATTTGACTGAACATTTCGCTGTTAAATACAACTTTGTGTTGGTTTTAATATAAAACATTAAAAAAACATTTAGTTATTTGGCTCTGTTAGAGTAAAATATTGACAACTTCAAAAGACGTAATATGAATCATGTTTGAGAATCCTAAGTTGAACCTAATCCCCATCAGATGTTTTAACTGGTCTATGGAAAGAAATATTCAAGGATATGGTGGTTTATTTGGAAAATGTCCATCATTATTTTATTAGATGTTGAAGGTTGAATTCCTGTTAGATAAACAGCAGATGACGGCGCAGACGAAACATAAAATTAATTTCTAATTCAATTTGAATTGATTTTCAAGTCTTTTTCAACCTTTATTTAATTTGTCTTTTGAAGCTCTGTCATTTTTGGGTTGTGTCTCTTTTCTTTGTGATGGTTGTATTGCGTGTCCACTGTTTGCTTTTCAATGGGAGGTCATCTGAGAGGAAGGCCTGTGTATTTATGTACATTTGTATGACTAGTAACCTGAGGAGACACATGTAAGAAGCTGAATGGTGTATCTCCTTACAAGTCAACCAAGGTTTCTGCATTACATCGAAGACAAAAAAAAAAAAAAAAAAGCCAGACATTCATAAAGAGACAGACTGCTTTATTTTCCTGCTGAAGTAAGTCTAAGATGAATAAAGACGAACTGAAAACGACTGGCAATTCAATTTACTCTCAGTGAAAGAAGCAGATTACATCGTTTTTTTATCTTCAAAATGTATAAAGTATTAGAGGTTTTCTCTGTGTCATGTTTATGCATGTACAGTATAGTGCAAAAGCTTTGATTCACCCATCATTTCTTTTTATCCTTTTTATACTTACTTGTAATGTTTAGGTGGTTTAGATGTTTATCTATGCTGTCTGAAGGTCTGATATTTTTATTTGAACATTAATCTTCAGACCATTTTCTGACCATCTTGTCAAATGAAAACTTCCGGCATAACACATTTAATACACTTGATTTACCAACAAAGCAAAATATCAATATAGCAAAGGCAAGAGGTAATGTCTGGGTGCGGGTCCAAAGTATAGCACCATTTGAGAAAGTTAAGTTTAAATACCACCAGAATTTTTAAGGAAGATTTTATAATTTGTTGGTGGATGTCTTTAGATAAGGTATTCCTAAATATATTCTTCCCATCCAAACTTTAGAATTCCAGCTACTACACAATTTTCCCTTCCTATGTTTTAAAAATCTAATTCTAGATATCTTTTTTTTTTTTTTTTTTTTTTTTTTGTAACCATGTAAAAGTTTATATCTGCAATTTCCATTTTACCAAACTGTGATCTAAGCTGTTATTTTGTGATAAAGGTGTTGTTTAAATGACTGTTGGCTTGCTGATATTAGCTTTTTAATTAAGAACAGAACAGCAATAAAAGCGTTCAATAAGCTGATTTATTTGATGCAATCATTAAGATTTTAATTGAACAATTTGATTCAGATTTTACCTATTTAAACATCTCTTGAATCATTTTTATTTGACTTTGTAAAAGTATTTTTATCTGAAGGTAGCAAATTTTCAAAATATATCAATATATTATATGTGCTTTTAAATAATCAAATCATTCTGATTTATATTTTTTGTTAATATTTTGATCTCATTTTATTTTTTTTTATAGGAATAATTCTGTAAGAATCTCTGGAAAGGTGTAAACCTAAGAGAACTGCTCTATATACCTGTTTAACTGACTGACAGTACATTCTCATCCAGTCAGATGATAGTCGGGGTCATATGTATCTCCTACTGTTATTTGAAGGATTTAACGTTTGTCATGTTACAAACCAACTCAGCAGTTAAACCAGATAATTCTGTGTGGGAGACTATTATGTTGGAGCATTTGTGATTTTAAAAGCTTATTTGATAAGTTCAGTTGAACATCTAACCCTGCTTTTTAGGATATATTTAACATTTCCCACACCAACATGTTCTTTGTCACGTCCGATATCTTAGTTAAAAGTCATTGCAGGAAAAAAATAAAAATAACAATATATATATATATATATATTTATTTATTTTTTTTTTATGCAACAGATCGTTAGAGTATCCCTCATTTTATAACACACACACATGCACATGGTCACATAGTGGCCAGGTCCAATTGTGTCTGGTTGCTGGGCAATAAGCTCACAGCATTCGACCATAACAACCTCATCTCCATCAATCAGCCGTAGAGTGCTCTGCTCTAGTAATGATGTCGTCACACTCTCTCTCACACACACGCACACACACACGCACACACACACGCAGACCACTCATGCTTCTCTCATCCTCTTTGTATTGACCTTGCTTTGCTCATAGTTGCGAGTGTCTGCAGCGTGAGTGTTGATTATAAAAGCTTTGCCAAAATATTGCAGGGATGGGTGCAATCCGCTTTTCATATAAGGGACATAAATCTTCCACAGATCGAGTGCAATCCACCCACGCACTCCTTTGTAGACTAGAAGTTTAGGGGACGTTGAAAGATTTAGTTTGTCAAGGCTTTCTGGAAGGCTTCAGTGCTCTATAGCACTCTCCTGTGGTCACAGATTTTTAATATGTGAAGCATTGTAGTGCAAAGACTGAAGATATCTGAGCTGTAGCAAAACGGATCCTTTTTACCTTCAAAGCTAATCTGGAAGTGTCAAATATTCTATTTAGGTTGGAATGGATAAAGAAATCACCTCTGCTGTGCATATTCTGTACATATTCACACGTGTTCTTTTTAGGAGAAACACACCTACTGAGACCCGATTAATCTTGCATACAGTGACCATTCCTGTTCATTATTCACTGAAAATGGCACCTTGCTGTTCTTTAACACAGACACATAAGTGAAAAAAAAACTCTGAGATCCACACATTTAAGAGCACATGCCCATATTCCAGCTGTGCTTTTACTTGGGGGTAGCACATTGAGGTGAAGAGAGAAGCAAGAACAGTAACCGTCAGATCAGGGCCAATTAAAAAATGTTCAGCTCAGCGTGTGAGTGTGCTTGTGCTTGTAAGAGAGTAGGTTAGTGTATGAGTCCTTGTTTGACTGCCAAACAGAGGCTTGGCAAAGAAAGCTGGCTTCCTTTCCTCTCAGCAGGGTCTCTTACAATTTAGAGACACATTAGAAGTTTGTTCTGTTTGTTTGTCTGGATGTGTTCATGCTGTCTTCATATACTCATTCATAGTCTTTAAAATCAGACACAAGAGGCTGTGTTTGTAGGTCTTAGTGGGAAACGTGGATTCTGAAAACATATTGTCATCAAACATGAAGAAGCTATTAGAATATCCTGAAAAACCCAAATCACACAAATACAGCATATTCCTTTATCATTTATGTATAAAAAATATCATATCAAACATCTAAAGCTACAGTTTTAAATGAATTCATTTTCTGCTGAAATAGCAGATGTTTCAGTGCAGAGACTATAACTGCCATATGTATCCTCTTCTCTGGGTTGATGTGTTAGTTATTTGACTTATTGTATGTATATTTCCAGTTAATGGTGTGCAGACATTAGCTTTTCTTCTGGGCAGAATCTTGTTCCATCAGAAGTGCAGAAACTAAATTTCAATTAACCAGAGTGAATCTTTATATCCAAAATTCTAAATTAAGTGTATTTTGATCTGAATTTCTCTCAAATAAAACTGTATTTAAGAAGGTGAAACAAAAGTAAAAACTATTTAATAATTGAAAACTACACTAATTTGCTTTTAAACTTTATCTTGTTTGCATTGAAAATCCAATTTGACTAATTGCACGTTCAGTTCGAACTTTTAAAATGCTGATTTCTTTGTTCCACACACCTGAGTCTCGAACTGCCAGATGCACACACAGTTTACTCTCCGTTTACAATTTTTTTATTTTTTATTTTTTATTTTTTTTTTTTTTTTGTAGTTTAGTACTCCTTATTTGGCTTGTCATAGGTTAGGAACCTTAAACTGTAACAGAATAACCTGGCATAAGCCAGATTGATATCGTGTAGAATTCAAATTGAACTACAAGTGTCAATCTGCAATCTGGGAAGCATCCTGCAGAGAGTGTTCCCAAAAGAGTCGCACATTAAGTGCAATTCTTCAAGCTTATTGGGTACCTGCCTCCCAGGTCCAGTTTCAAGTTGCAGCTGTGACTTTTCACATTTTTGATTTGTTTCACGGGGTTACCTTAGAAACCTTACTCTGGCCAAATCTGGTCGGGAAAAACGCCCAACCATCTTCCCGTCCACAAAAACAACAATTGTGTCCTTTTGCTTATTTGGCGCAGCCATGTTTGTATTACTTCAGCCTTCTGCATTTTTGCATTGACTCTTTAACACTTCTGGGTCTTTATTGTCTTGAAGCTGTGTCCATACTCTAGCATATCTAGCATAGTCCTGCTGTCATTTACAGCAATTGCCCTACTGCAGCTATTGCTGAAGCAGTTCAAAATACTATATTACAAGTTTATGTTTATCTTTATGGCACTTGAAAAGGTTAAATACAAACTCTTTCTGGCTGGACCATCTGTTTCTACCCCTTTGCGAATCTTCCTTGCTCTGGCCATATTGAACCTTCCTTTGTTTTATTGCATGATTGTGAGGCCCTCGGGAAACTGAGTTGTGGTTTAGGGAGGCATTTCCTCCATATTGCAGCGATGGTCAGCCGCTTGGACTACACACCCTCAGAAAAATTCAATGCATTCTTCTGTCTCAAGAAAGTAAGCAGCTGTCAGACACTACGTCAGCTCCGGAGGTATTTCATCTATGCGTACGTGTTCCTGTGAGTGTGATTGTCTGCAGTGCCTTTAACAAATGAACTGCAGTTGGTCTGAGTCGAGAGAGGAAGAAGAGAAAAAAATCAGAAATGTTCACACAACTAAACATGATGTTTGAGTTAAAGTTTGGAGTGGATTTTTTTTAATAAGGGTGTTTTTTCATCCCACTAAACCTATTCAATACATTTATCTAGGAAAAGATCATATTTAACGGCAACTTGGAGTAAAAGAGCCTTCTGAGTGTAAACATTTCAAAACATTAGCATGAGATCTGATTTTTAATGGCTTCAATGTCTGTCTACATAAAAAAACAACTACCATGTTCATCAAAACTTGTGCACCAAGCAGAGTGCCAGTACATCTGGCAAAGACTGAATGTGAAGAATGTGATCCCTAAAACAGATGAAGTGATGGTTGAATGAACACAAGTATTCAGAGTCTAGATATGCCAGCATGCAGTCTAGCTCAGAGAAACACTCACAGAGAGAACATTTGGTTCAGATTGGCGCACACAGTCGCAGAAACACATGCTTGATCATAAACTTATTACTCACTGTGTCCAAAAGCACCAGAAGGCCATTCACACAATTGATAGAAGAGTTGTATGCAAATCAATCATTTGGTCCCTCGCTAGAGAAGACAACACTCTGTTTTTAATTTGTCACTTTGGACAATTTATTAAACACTCTTTGAAACAGTGAAGTAAATGTTACTCATTTATACGTTTTGCATTTTTTTTAAAGTTGATCTGAGTGGCTTGAAACTTCTTATGTTGCATGACTCACGGTTTCTCCGTTTTTAAGATCTGATAGGACTCTAACTCAGACGTTTCGAATCACTACCATGATAAAAGAGCAGGTGACGACCCAGTTTCAGTTTTCTGAAGGCTTAGATTTTTGATTTAACTTTCATATTTGATTTGAATTAACCTGGATTGATCTTTAGCACAAGTGATTGGTCTGTTCATTACTTTACTCTAACCTCTGCTTGATTGTGACCCTTTATTTTTTAACCAAGTGCAACTTGATGAATCGCTGAAACGAAATGCCATGGAAATCAAAGCTCATAATGGTTTCCAGGGATTTAGAAGAGAAAAGCCTCCTGGCATCATAGACGTACTTCACTGTAATTAGAGCTTAATATACTTTCTGCAGATTAATTGTTTTATTCAGGACTCTTCTGGAGTTTTTGTGGCCAAATAGCTTTATCTTAATGTAAATTGAATGCAACAGTTATAGTCCTGTAAAGACTAACAAAAAGTTAGGATGCAAAAGGCTTATAATGATCGTTGTGCAGCTTTTCCAATTTGTAAGTTCACATCGATATGAACATCTGGGCAGATATTGATATTCAATACTGATATTGGATAACAGGTATTAAAAAATATTATATATTTATCTACCGATTGGGCTGCATGAAAAATTAACCACAGTAATGACATCGCTTCTCTGATTCAGTTTAACACCCACAATCCTGCACCGTATCAACATCAAGGTCACATGACCTAACAAACAACACATGACTGATCACCCTACCCTATTATTAACAAATGAAAAAATGTGAACAGATATTAATGCTGATATTTCATACATCCCTATACTTAATAACACTTTTTTTCCTGTAAGACTAATCAGGTGAAACACTGCTTATTTTGGCTGTTCATCAATAATTTGAAAATCTTTCCACAATCTTATAAAGGTTAATAGAGACACCAGAAATACTGGGCTATTTTGGACTCGGAAGCACACATTTTAATCGCAATTCATTAACACCCAGACTACTTAAGAGGTTAAGAGTAGAATAAAAGTTTTATATGTCTTTCTCAAACTGATGCTGCATTAATATTGAGAGAAAAGGCGACTGTAACACAGCATCATACAAACCATAGTTGTTAAGTTAGATAACGGTGCTCAGAGCTTCTACAACTCCATTCAAACGAGCCTGTCTTTCAGTGCAGATTTGAATCACTTTTCAAATCCCATAATAACCTACAAAGCAGCTAATGGATGGCCCTACCTCGGCATATTTCTGACCAGCTAACTATGTAAAAACTTAATCAGGTCACTCAGGTCATTAGGTGCAGACCTTTTTGTTGATCCCAGAATTGGATCCCAGCCTGCTGAGGATGTTCTTGCTTACTGAGGTGCTGCACTCTAAAAAAAAGCTTCCTGCAGACCTGTAGTCAGAAAAGGCCTTCTGCGTCAGAAAACAAATTCAAAGCTTTCCTGTTTCCAGTTGCTCACAACAGTTTTTTTTTTCTTACTGGATAATTTGAAACCTCAATTATGCCTTAATTATTTATGCATGTTGTTAGTTTTGCTTAAAAGTCATGATGAGGAAATATTGGAAATGTGTGGAATGACCTAACCAGAGTCCAGAATTGAATCTGATTGAAAATCGGGAGAGAGGGCTGATTATTAGGACTACCAATAGCGTTTTTTTCAAATAAGTTTTCAAAAAGAATTTTATTCTGTTTTTGGGGAAAATTGGTTCAATGAAAAAAACTTTGACATTAAATATGCAAATGAATACTTTTATGTTAAATTATGCTTAACTCTAGGTGAAATACAATGTGCCACATTCAAAATGATGTTTCCTGTTAACTTGCAAGTCTATCTAAGCATTTTTTAGGTTGATCTTTGATATGCAACACTCTCTGTTCTTTTTGTTTGAAAGCAAAAAGCACTTAGTGCAAGTTGTTGCATGGGAGGAATTCAACAATAGAGCTTGCCAAATGTGATGCTGTGTAATTATGGTTCAATGCTGTGGAAAACCTCAAAGCTCATTGAATCTGAATGTGCAGAATGACATAAATGCACATACAAAGGAGTTGTCAGCTTCGCTATGTTTTGCTATTCAATCAGAAGCTCACTTAATGCGGTTTACACCGAACCGTTCCCAACTAATTTAGCCGGCCTGAATCCTAGATTGGAGATGATGGGTTGGAACAAAGAGTCCTGACTTGTGCGTTTGGCGTTTCTGCAACAGGCAGAGAATATATTCCTCAACTTCTGCTATAGCTCCTTACTATAGATCGCAATTAAATCTGTCAAGTCAGAACCCTGAAAGAGAACTTCATCTTAAAACAACAAAAAAACAAAGAAGCAAATGATAATGTTATGGTTGTTTAAAAAATATTAAAGTCATCAACTTACAATGTTAAAATTAAATCATAACATAAGCAAGGAGAACTTTTCACTTCACTCTCTTCCCTAGTTGTCCACCAGCTTCTGCACACGTTTCTCATTGACCTCTTGTACAACATGTAAAGAGCCTCGTCCTGTTGCATAATGCTGACCTGACCTTTTAATTGATTGCAATTATCTGAACACTCACCTCCTACTAACATTTCCACAGATCTATAACAGTTATAGCAAAGATGCAGCATTATATATCCGCCTGAACAGAGGCAGGATTACTCTTTTGCTTTGTATTATTCCATATTATTCGACTGAAATAAGAAAAGAGTTCTACCTGACCTGATTTTGATAAAGATTGTGGAGGGAGGTTTAGAATTATGATGATGATGGTAAGGAGGCCCATCAAACGTCAACTGCTTGGATCACCAAAGCTAAGCTACTAATAGGCCTGTGGTAAAATGCAAAAAGGTAGTCTCTAATTAAAAACATTTCCCATTTATTATTGAGAATGATATTAAAAACTTTTAAGATGACTTTTTTTTATAAATTTTTTTACAGTATAAAAAATTGATAAATTTTTTTTTTACAATATATAAACAAAATCTCTCAATTTTACATTGTTCTGTTGTGTCCTAAGCGATACCAGTCTGATCCATTGATCGAGATTATTAACCTGATGAAAGTTTGAATCTAAGTCTGTAATTTAAGTCTTGTAATCTTAACTGAACTCTTGGACGGTGATGCATACGTCGGTAAGTTAAGAAGTGAAACTCTGCAGATTTGAAGTTGATTGATTGTCCAATTCTAAAATGAAATGAACTAAATGAAAACGTGATTCAATACTTATCTAAGGTAACTACCTACATGTGGTCCTACAAGCAAAACAAATGTTTTATTTCAGTGAGATATCAGTCAGAGTGCCATTTTTAAGTGTGGCTTGTGTTTTTTTGGTTTTCTAAAAGTTGCTGAACATTTTGCCATGCACAACTGAGTCTTTGTCCTGCTTTGCTCCCTCCTTATCATCTTCCTCCGCCCTTTTTTGCTGACCTTCTTCAGCTTTTTATACTCCCCGCTGTGCCTTGCTGGCTGTGCCAGTGTTGTTCTCCCAGTGAGTTTGTATCTGCCTCTTCTCTGCCACCATCTGTTTCTCTCTGTCTCACTGCCTGCCAGTACATTGCCATCCTATTCCTCCCTTTCTGTACTCTCATTTCTCGCCACCTGTCCTTCTCTGTCGCTTTGGATTTCCTCTTCATTTCTTGCCACTTCCTTTCAATTTGTTGTTGCAGCCTCTTTTTTTGTGTCTTTATCTTGTCTTTTTTAATACTATTGATGGTTTCCTTCACCAGTTGATGTCTGTCAATCTATCGCCTCAGTAGTTGCATTTTTTTTTATTTGACTTCTCTATGCAAACAATTTAGTTCACTCAAACCCTTCTGTTTACTGTGTGCAGCCATTGTAATTCATGTAAAGGCTTTAGTTCAGCTCCTCGCTAAAGCCTGCCACAGAATCCAATTGATTTTCCCACATCTGACATTGGATATTCATTCTCTCTGTTTCTCTCTCTGCCTAACTCTTCCATTGTTGTATTTTGTGCTCACAGCAGCTATCAGCCCTTTGTAGAATTGAGTCATCATGCATATTATAAAAGCGTGCATAAAAGGCTGTCACTAATGCATCCTTCGAACTGTAACTCCTACCCCAGTTGCCTTTAAGGGCACATTAGAACAGAAAGAGAGTCGCCTACATTTACTCCCACTTCACCAATTTTTTTTTTCTTTGTCACACTCAGAAAAAGTGGGTCAGTAGGATGTTTGGCATCCCTTAAACATTCGGAGGCACACACTTGCTGCAGCTGACTAACAGCAGGGAGTTTGTGTCTTGTATCCTCTGTAACATTCACAACATTTCCAACACAACCAGATTAATTAGTCCCACAGAGTATGTGTACGCCATCGATGGTAACCTGCTCTGTCTGTTACGGTGTATGTGGGAGTTCTCTCTTCACTTAATATATACAAGTATAAATACAATGGTAATCACTAACATTTATACTGTTGAGGGAGGAGGCAGATATTGTGTACTGGGGACTAACATACTTTTTCAATAAATGTACAGTATGTATTAATCACAGAACCCAAACCGTGTTACAGTAGGTTGCTGGCTGAAGCTGGGAAGAGAGCATCTTTTTCGCAGTTAAATGAGTCAACTATTTAACTGGAAGAAAGGCCATTCAGTGAATAAGAAGCCATTACTCAATATATGACATAAAAACCAGATAGCAATCATGAACAACAGTCATCATACATGGAAGTAAGTCCCGTTGTCTCATGAAACTAAATTTGGAGTGTTTGGATAGAATCACCTTTGGAAGAAAAGGATGAAGCCTGTAATCCTTGTATAATAAGACATTTTAGATTATATTAGCAGAAGCATTGTCTGGAAGCATTAAAGCAACAACATAAAAAAAGAAACACCTTAAGAGAGTGTTTGCTGTAAATAAGCACTTTATATATAAATTAGCTATTAAGCCAACATTTGGTCAAAAACAGGCATTATAAATGGAAATTGCCCTGACATATCACCAAGTTAATTTCAAAGGGACTATAGAAATGCAAAGTTAAGTTTGTGGGAGGTTATGCAACAATTAACTTTACAATCTAAAGCCAGTTGCACAAATTAATGCACAATTATGCCAATTTCTAAGTTTGAAGAAAGTACAAAATAAAATTCTTGGCATTCTTTATTACTGAAGTTTCACTTATTTTTTACCGAGCTAGAATAGGAACAGGATGGTTTGGTGTCAAGTTGAGTAAAAAGGATATGCAACCTTTTGAAGATTAGCTGTAAATATCTGCTTTGACATATCACCCTTTTTTGCATATGAGGGACATGCCTATAAGTGAGGGACATCTTTGGTGCACTATATGTGCATTAAATAGTGCAGTCTGTTTCAAAGCTAGGTTCCTGGTGGGATAATCCTCTTGAACTCTCACTGTTCATAATTTCTTTCTAAATATCAGTGGTTGGTAGGCTTAAATTGCACTAATTCACCATGCCTAATTCCCAAGAGTGAAATATGTAATAGTGCAGATATCAACAATATGACTTTTATGATAAACAATCCAGCCCTCAGACACATCCAGGATTATAAAGCAGGCTGACAGACAAGCCTCACAGACTGCTTGATTGTAAAAAGGTATAACCCCTAACCTTTAACTATTAAACCAATATTGACGTGCAAAACTGTGAGTGCTCTCATTATGGTTTAATATGGATATAAGGTCAAAGTATAGTTGTTTCTTAAGTTCCTCAAGAGTTGTACTAATGCGCTAAAGTCCAACTATTTACAATTTACAATCTCTTCCCTCTTAGATGACAACTTTGATATTACCTAGTGCATTCTTAGCTTGTCCAACGTTGGCACACTTTCCCCTGATTGTTGAATATCACTTTATTTACAGCCAAGGCAAATAGAATAGCTTTTTAAAAAGAACTGGGCTATTTAGATTATATGGAGAGAATATAAAATATAGCTAGAGAAACTACTTAGGTGTTAAAGGTAGAGTAGGGGAAAAGGTGCCGAACAAAGTGCACAGGGCGCGTTCTGCAATAGTAACCATGGGTGTTATGATTTGAGGGTTTGGAGCATGACCTAAACACTGACAGAAACTCAACAACATTATATAATAAACTACTTAATGATAAAGAGTTAAACTTAAAACCAGACCCAAGGAGAACACGTCATGGCCTCTGTAGAAGGCAGTTCAGAAGGAGGATCCTGCAGGAAAACAGTGAACAACTTACAGCACATACTAAAGTTAATGACATCAGAAGCCACTGTGGTAAACAGAGGATAATGAAGAGAAGGGAAAATGGAATGATGGAGACTAAGTGAAGGACTCAAATACAACATAAAACCTGCACCCATCCTAAAACATGACGCATTTTATCATAACATGAAGTTAAGCAGAGTATTTCATTTGTACATTGAAGTATGATCCACAAGTTTACCATGCTGTGTGCTATTGATAATTGTAGGCAAACCAGTTTTAAATCTTTTTTCTCAATAGTCTTAAAGACTAAATAGTATTGGTTTGCTCTGATACAGTATGCCCACATTTAATGAACAAGTATGCATTATTTTTGGAAGGTTTGTCTGAGGGTGCATTTGTGAAATGTGCAAACAGACAGATCATATTGCATTTTTATGCATTGCTATAGGAACGCAACAGAGGGATGTCACCTGTGTGTAATTCACTGATTGCATATAAAATACCAGCTGCAGAAAGCCTCTCGGGATGCGTACATCAAAATAAGCGTGTTTTTTTTTCTTAAGCACTAATGTAAAAGCAGTGTTTGCAAATGAAGGCAACACAAGGCATGAATTGTTCCAAATTGCTGGGTTCAGTGGTTTTGTTTGCATCTATATTATAGTGGAATCCTGTCAAATCCAGAGCAAAAATACATTTGTCTGCCTAAAACAGTTGTTAAAGATTTAGAAAATTGCAGTGATTTGTCTGCTCCCTCCATTGTCTCCTCTTTAATTTAGACTTTTCTGTGCCCCGTATCCCCCTGCTTGAGGGAAAAAACAAATTCACCAACGTTAATAACTTGTTAGTTTACAGTGGAAGATAAGCAATTTGTTTTATATCTTACAATGCTTTGCCCACAAATCTTCCTTTTTTATCTTTATAGTGGAAAATAAAAGCAGCATATCAAACTAAATGTACAAACCTTTTTTTTGTGGCCAGATAAATGTTCCTCATTCCTTACTGACTGCAAGGTCCACATTATATTATTTTACCTGCTGGATACGCAGTTGTAAAAGTCCATATCAAATAATAAGGAATTTTTAGTACAAATATGTTTTCTTGTGCAATATGGAGTTGTTTGTGCTTTTTAGTATTTGGAAAAGGTAATGACGCAAAATACTCTTTCTTTCCTTTAAGAAATGTGGCTTTTGTCTGCAACGTTTCTTAAAGGAAAGAAATCAAATTCACACTTTTTTGTTGTGAATCACAGCTTTGTTATGTGTTGCTCTCACTGGCAGACAAACAGAAATATCCTGAGCCTTGTCACCAAATTTATTCTGCAATGTGCTGTTATTTTTTTTGAGACTCACAAGAGTCTACTTTTAAAATTTTCAAATCAATGCTTTGAAAACCATTTTATACACTCATTGCATTTAACATTTGCTCCTTTTGTTCACCAGGGAGTGCTGAGTCCCTCAGTCCACGTTCTGCATTGTGGGATATAGTCTGGAAGCCTCTCCATGGCCTGTGCCACCTGCTGACAAACAAGGAAGTGTGGAGCAGTTGTGTTGAATGAGGTGAGAATGGTAACAATTGGCATCTTTACCATGAAGCTAAATCTGTTTCATCCAGTTCCCTTTTTGCTTCTATAAGTTAGTTGCAGTTTGACTTGCATCTCCAGCTACAAGGCAAGGCTCACTGCTGAGTCTTAACACACAAACTGCTGTCACGCTGCTATTCCAGCCTAAAAGCTGTAAGTCTGACTGTCATGTTTAATCTGATGTTATAAGCTCTGGCATCAAGGACTTTCCAGCCTTGTTCTCCGTGTAGCCAGGAGCTCTGCTCTACTGATAAACCCGTCAATCTGGGAACTACACAGATGAATGTTAAGTAAAATGGGTTTGATTTTAATGGACTGGCAGCTCATAAGCTCAGTTTTGTTTTCTGGTTAAAGCTTTAAAACCACAGCACAGCTTATATAGTAAGTGGTTTACTCATCTAATCCTGATTATTTATCATGCAGCACAATCAGTTGACCAATACAATATGATATATCACTTTACCAGTCGCTCTTTGAAGATATGGAGATGTTTTAGGCGCATTTAGTTGCCTGAATGCAGCCACTAAAACTCAGCTAGTATAGATAACACTACTTGTTTACTAAATTCACTGTAATTAGATAAGATGTTCCTTAAAACCCAGTGTGCCTGGATACTGTGCATCTACAAAAAGCAGTTTCATTCCTTAAATTATGAGTCCACAAAATACTGTTCTTGTTTTGTTTGTTTGCATTTGCACTTCTTGCAGCATACATGTATTATGTGTGAAGAACTGATAATCCTGAGGGGGGTAAATTCTCACTCCTCACTTCCACTAAGACTGAAGATCTCAGGGTCAGTTACAGAGAGTAGCAGCTTTGGAGCTGCTGGCGATTATCTAACAGACGTTTCAGCTGAGTACACGCTAGGTCAAGGATGTAAACTTGTGCTTTTTTCTTGATATCATTGTTACAATTTGTTATTAGGCTGTTATTGGTGATAGGAGTCGATACAGTGAGTCGATAAAAAAAAAAAAAAAATTTAAGGGTGGCTTCTTTCATTTATTGATTGTTACTCATATTACATTTGGGTTTTTTTTTATGTGATGCCACCCAGTAACTAAATAATGAAATAATAAATCTTATCTTCAAATTTTCAACAAGAGTTAAACATCACTAATTCAATGTTTAGTTGATTGGAATTGAGACTACTTGAACAACACAGGGGAAACTAATTCTGTCTGCATTACCTACCAATAATAAAGTTCCTCCTGCACTGTTTTTTCTTCATGTTCAGACATTCTGCCAAGAATTTGTAGTCAAACACGCATAACTTAACATTTACTATATGGTGTAAATGCCTGCAGCATCAGACACCGGGTAAATGTAAAGTATTTTGATTCGATTTATTTTTAAAATCTAGGTTTCTGTACCCTGGAGTGTTTCAGAGTGGATAAACTTAGGTCATGCAAGGATTACGTCATCATGAGATGGTAGTATACATGCAGGCTTTAAATAAAACAATAAAATGGTTATTTGCCAGTACAACCCATGTCTCGCATGCCTGCGATCACATGTAAAATTTAATGTGACGAAAAAAATATGTGACAGCTGGTTTTATCTTTATAAAACAGATGAGTTGTGCCATATAAACATTTCATCCACGCTGTTTTATGAAATGAGATTCTCTAGTAGCTCTGTGGTGGAGCTGCAGCTAATGTTGTTCTGATGTTTCAGAGTAAAATACGATCCATGTTCTGCACGTGCAGTCTTTCACTTTGAAACTCTATCAGATCCATTTCGCTTTATAGCAACTGATTTCCTTCCTTTACAATCCACTCTACTCTAGATTGAAGTGAAGTTGAAGAATCAAAATGAAAAGTAGACCAGCCACGTATTTAAGAGGGGATGCTCGTGGTTCCCTGGGTGGAAGCACTCTCACTGACTGGAGTGGCTACGATACTTTCATCAGCATGGCGAGGATGCGGTAGCAGGGCGTGTATGTGACACAGCGCTGACCCATTCAGTGGAACCTCAGGAGAAGAGATTCCTGCTGACTGTGGAATCTCATCTCACCATCTGTCTGAACTGAGACTGCCTCCAGTGGGGATAGGAGGATTTCATGCCTCACCATCACACTGCCCCCACCAAAAATAGTTTTGCTTTGGCAAGAAAGCAAATTTATTTTTCATGAGTGCAACCCAACAGCACAGCTTTGCTACTCCACCCACAAAGATGTTTTCTTTTAAAACAAGGCACCATTCAAAGGAATATTAGCAAGTTTTCCTATGGTTTATTGCCAAGAGGCTTTGCTACAACAAAGAAATCATCAACAAAATTCATATTTCCTTTTTTGTTCTAGCTTTGCTATTTTTCTCTTTCACTGTGCTCCTTTAAGTGAGCAAGACAGCTATTCACACTTTCATCCCTTTTTTTTCTGTCGCCCAAACAGTAAAAAGTGTGAATGCTTGTGTGTGAGAAAGAGAGTTAGTACTATTCTTGGCTGGCGGGCTAGTCTTGGCTCCAAGGCGTATGGGAAAAGTGCTGCTGGCAAGTCTTGAGCTGAAACATTCCATTATGCTGTCCTTTTGAAGCACACACAACCCTACTTTTTTTTTTTTTTACTTAGGAGGTCATCATGTTTGCTTACCTTCTCTTCCCTAAACCACAACCTTTACGTTTCTTAATAAAAAATCTAATGTTTAATAATTGAACATACAATTATGTTATAATTGATTGTTTTTTAATCAGAAAATTATTAGAATAATAAGCACTTGCACTCTTTCATTACATCTACCATCTCTCAAAAACATTTAGATGTTTGTGCATAAAGACACAAACACGATTACTAGAGGAAGCCTGAATATTGCCTTTGAAGAGGAAGCTGTTGTAGTACTACGATATATCTTCAGGCACAAAGCCAGAGTTTAACCATCACTCACTCACACAGCATTCGGTGCAATATCCTTAAATCAATACCCTAAGCAGCAGGATGCTGTCTGCATGAGTTGTATTAGCTAATAGATCTCTGCTGTCTGTCTTTCTTCTTGGATGTCTGTCTCTTTCTTGCTACTATGGAAAGACATCCCCATTGCTTTCATTCACTTGTATCTTGATCCCTCTGCTCTCCCTTTGTCCTGTTTTCTTTTTACTTTTATCCTCATTGTGTCTCTCTCTGTCACTGCAAAAGCCTGCAATACTGTACAGCAGTAGTAGTCACCTTGGTAGATAAAAGTGTTTTGACATAGAAAAATGGGTCATGGTCAGAGTTTTGGGACAAACATCTAACCTCAAGCTGGGTCCATTGCTGAGATCAGATATTTTCCTAGTACATCATGTACAAAAATGCAATTTTGATCTAAACTCCCCCTGTTTTGAGTCATTTAGGAGTC
>NW_015150649.1:661211-662429 GCF_000732505.1 Cyprinodon variegatus
TATCAGTATCGATGCAACACTAATATTTATTTCAGTCATTAATGACTGATGAGTTGAAATATTGGGTGGATTCCTTTTCCTAATAATGCAATGGGTTTTGTGCATTGCACTTGTGGAAAATAACCACCAAAAGTAATAAGCTACAATATGATCCACCCTGCACTTTACCTTAAAGTTGGAACTCTATTTTTTTCTCTATGTAACATTGTCCATTTGGGGCTTAAGGATTCATTTTAATTTTATGACGTAAGCAGGCGGGCGTGCGGACGGACGGACGGGAGGGCGGGCAGGCGGTTTTTTCCATTTTGGTTATTTTTTTTCTTTTTTTTTTTTCTTCCTTTGTACTTATAAATAAAAAAAGCTTATCTAGACTTTTTTCAATAAAATTTTATAATGCAGAACTGCTTTGTTCACTGTTTATATCCGCTTAAAAACTGTTCAAAATGAACCACCAAAAAATGGAACCACCAAACGTTCCTAACTCTGAAGTATTTTGTTATTCAGCTGCTCTCTATATTTTCCTATTTTCAGTTGAGTTTGTGTTTCTTTACTGAATGTACAGTCTGACCCTCATGCTTTATTGGTTGCATTTATCATGACGAGTCTCTCAGTGAGGGATAGGCTCCTGATTTTTTTACTAGTTTCTGTTTATCTAAGTCAGGCCGTTCTCTGTAATTTCCTGAAAAAAAAAGAACATATCGACTGCTTAAAAAATAAACAGGTCACTTGGAGCGTCTTTGATAGCTTAAATATTTAAATGATCCATTAGTTCAACTTCTTTGTGAAAAAATGTATTTCTGAAGTTATCACCAAGGCTGATTAACTGCTATTTGGAAGAACTGATATGTTTTTTGATTGTGATTTTTACCTATTCCTCTAGATTATACCTTTGCAACTTTACGTAGTATTTTTTTGCAAAAAAAAAAAATATATATATATATTCTGATGAAATGTATATGTTAGCTTTTTAAAGAAACCAGAATGTAAATGTATATGATTTGGATCTTTGTGTTGATCATACAGTGTGGCTTTTTGTGGGGTTAGACATTTCTTTAGAGCTCCATGCTCTTAAAGCATTGGCATTTATATATGTGCCTTGTTGATGTTGAAGGTTGCTGGCTGTGCTTTTTGAGGCCTTTTTAAAAAAAATCTTTTTTGTCCGTGCTTCTAAGAAAAGCTAGAGAACATTGTTCACAGACAAGAACAAATGCTGAGCAG
>NW_015150649.1:662463-685612 GCF_000732505.1 Cyprinodon variegatus
CAAATGCTAAGCAGTCACTCAACTTCCCATCATCCACACAATGCGTGGTGCCACGACTGTTCATGCCATTTACTGCCCCATGCTGGTTACTATTGTAGCTGTGGAGTTCATCTTAAGCAACGCTGTAGTTTTGCCATCTATGGATGCGTGCAGCATGTGTGTCCTTATCTTTCATTCTGTCAGAAAAAAAAAATGTTTTCATGATGACAAGCAAAACCAGTGTTATTGTGCAATTCTGTGCCGGTGTTGACATTTGCCACCTGAGCTGTTTTATTTAGCACTGTGCTCCCCACAACCCTCTGGAGTCACCCGTCTCACATCTGATTCAGTTCTGAAATGATGTGACTCATTATCTGAGCTGTGTCACCTCGGGAAGATAGAACACATCAGGTGAGATCTTCTAGTGAGGGAAAGGGGACGATCAGCTGACTGTTTCAGGCTGGCAGTTCAATGCTCATCTCAAAGTCTTAGATACTTCTATAATTCATTATGAGCTGAACTGAAATGTTCAGAGGATCTTGCTATCGGGTTGGCTGTGCAACAGTGGTTAGACATTTTAACGAAAAGGGTGTCACATATTCCTATTCATTGTAAACATCTAGTCACCAAGTTGAAAACTCCAGGCACTCCAAAATAATACTAGTGGGTGGGCTAAGCTCAATATTACATTAACCACATTAATCACACACCATCAGTGTGTGAGTGTGTGTGAATGGGTGAATGAATGTAGTGTAAAGGGCTTTGGCCAAGTCTCCTAACTTGAATAAAGGCGCAATATAAGTACATAACATTTACCATTTACCATTAAGTGTGCTACAGTATTAGATAAGCAGCTGATGCAGGTACATTATTTTTTAAGGACTTAATGCTACTAATGAAAACATCTGAGCAGAAGATCAAGTTAAACCTAAATAAACTGCTTTAGAGCTGATTCACCTGAAGCAGTGATTCCTAAACTTGCAACTTGCAGCTACTGACCCCCGGAATAGAAAACAAAGGAGACTTGTGAGTCCAAATATTAGCTTATTATACAAGCTTACTAATAGATCAGTTAAAAACCTCAAAAATGACAACAAAAGCTGAGTTGACTACCTGTATGTTGTTTTTCTCTGTGTTAAAGGTACATTTTTTCCACTCAGATTATAAGGTAATCATTATAGGCTGTTATTTATCTTGGTTATTTTCAAAAGACCACACAGTTGTTGATTTCAGACCTCCTGTGAGTGCTTCAGCTTTAGTATCTGTAGACCAGAAGTAAAGTACACAAGTCCTGTATTTCACCCATTCATTCAACAATACTTCCGATGAGTCAACATCCATTTTTATCCTTTAGAGTGACTGCATCTGACTGATCATTCTCAAAGGTCTAAAGGAAGTGAAAAAGAAACCAAAGTACTGCGAAACATTTGAAAAGAGAAAGAAAGCACAAAGTATGATAAACACCATTTTGAAAGATTACAAGGTGTCTATCTTTGGACCCAATTAAGTACATTTGTGTTGGTGTGCGAATTTCTGAATGGTATTTTTAAAGCACGCATCTTAAATATAAAGAAATTTCTTTTCGACATTTCAGATGCAACCGTGTTTTAGTCGGCAGACGTACCAACTTTCCTTGATTGACTCAACGGATCAAAGCCGATAAATGAGATTTTTTTTTTTAATGTAAGATCTCTTACCATTCTCACTCTTCAAACTCCTCAACAATAAGTAGGAACTGCTGTTTGCAGTTTAGAAAATTCTAGATAAATGGTTAGAGATGGATGTTATTCTTTATTTTTCAATAGACTTTCAAACCATTCTTGTTCTCCTTGTTCTTTTGTTATAGTCCATAGAAAGGTTAAAATCAGAATCATCAGGTCAGTTCTTCAAAAGAAAACTCATAAAAAACTCATCCTTTAATGAGTGATACCATATCAGAAAACCCTTTTTATAGTGCAGGGCTAGAAAAAGGTCTTGTAGATGTGTAATACACTTCATTTTCACTCATTTGTTGCTGTTTTATACAGGCCTTTCTTTTAGAAATAAAACAGGTTTTCTTTTGAAATTACAGAGGTTTTTGAGAACTACAGAGGTTGTTTTTTTATGAATTGAAGAAGCAGTAAGTCCAGGCTCAGAGTGGGGACGATTTTCAGCCCTGGCATTTTTCAATCTATACTGGCCCACTTATGGACTTAACGTTTTCCAGTCCAAAAAATGTTCATAAACCGCCTGGCTATACGAAATCTCGCCCACTTTGAACCAATGTCTATTGATCTCTTAGGTCATACATCTAAAGAAAAGCATTTTTTTACCCATAGATGACCATCCTAAACTGCCAGATTGGAAAACATCCCAACCTGGCAACAATGCACATAAGACGGAAACGTTACCCTTTAGATGCAAAACCCCGTCATGCACCTTGGTTTTTTAAAAAAAAAAAAGCATTTTAGTTTTATTATAATTTAGTTTGTTGCGAGGATATTACAGTTTGAGGAAATAGAAAATTACCCCATATGCCAACCGTCACAAGGATGCGCATGACAAGGAAGGGCTAAATATATACTGCATGCATCATTTAGGTAGTTAACATTATATTACTTCTTGGGCTCCTTGTGTTATTTACTGTCAAATGTCCAGCATCACAGATTACCAGTTCAAACCTGAGTAAGTGTTTGGGTTAAATGAATTCATCACATTTCTCAGTTATCTTCCCTCTCTGCAATCTGTATCTTCTTTTGTCCCTTCAGCCTCCTTGCTTCACACACTTTCTTCTTCTTCACTTCTGTGCACCAACCCACATTGCTTCAGCAGGATTATGTACCGTCTTTGAAGTTTTTTTTCTGGGTGTTTTATACCCATATGTCCTCCCGCATGTTTCTGGATGGCAACTGCTGATGTTTGGGTGCGGGGTGAGGGTTTCAGTACGAATCCGTGCTTAGCTGCTGTTGGAAAAAATGAATGAGTTCTTGTCCGCGTATGCACATGTTCACAGTTTTACATAGATACTTGTGTGTATTTGAGCTTGTGTTTCTATTCAGCAGGATTGTTTAACAGAAGAGGAGTTTAGCAGTGATTTGTCCGTCCATTGATGTCCCTCTCTAATCCTGCAGTCATACACGCACGCTTCTTTGTGTGTGCGGCTCTCAGAGATCTAACAGTGTGAGGATTAGCAGTTTTGTGAATGGGTTGTGGCTCGGGCCGAAATATAGCACACAACTTAACACTGATCGGCAGAGGGTTTCCGAGGGAGAATGGGATCAAGGGGCGACTGAGGCAAAGCGGTAGATACTTGCTGCATGTGTTGAATAATAAGCCTTGCATAAAGCTACTGTGTACATGTTTGGTATGTGACTATTAGATGGCTTGACACAAGTTTCTGATTACAGACACGGTCACACATGCACAGAGAGACAGATGGAAAGACATTGGAAAAATAAGAGTTGAGACTTTTACCGACAGGGACAGGAGGGGGGATTGGTTAGTGTGTAGGAAGGCGAGGGTTGCTGTTGTCATAATCGCAGCATGTGAGAGGTTTGCGTGGGAGATGGAGAGAGTCAAGATTGTGTGTATGTGTGAGTGAGAGAGCAGAGGCAGCAGAAGAGTCTGTGATATGTATACGGTGAGAGTATATATATAGAAGCTTTTCATCAGTTTCCTTAGTGACTGGCTGTGACTGAGACTGTATTCTGCTCAGTAGAAAGGCACATGATTTTGACAGAATCTGTGGTGTTTTCAGGTTAACTCGAATTCATTTTAGTTATTTGGACATTGATGGATTTATGAACATTGGGGGAAAATGCAGGAGTCAAAACACTGAAAGCATCTGAGAAATCATTGGTGTGGCAAACATGATGGAGACATTTTCTAGCATGCTGTCTGCCTAAAGTTGACTTTCTGCTTTGAGAAAAATTTTATGTTTGCTAATCATTAATGTTTCTAATTAATTAATATATGTGATTCTTTTTTTTTACGAGCAGTTTTTTTCATGCCCTCATTTTTTTAGCACATCTCATGTTATCTTATCTGGGTAGTTTTGGAGAAATACAAACAGATTAAGTTTTTTGCTAGATTTTAATTATCTCCATATGGGGTTCCTGACATTTGTGAAAACGATTATAAGTGATTTCGTGTCACTGTTTTATAAAAGCTAAGCTGTAAAGGTGAACATGGATCACAAAACCTTTCAGTGTTTCCATTTACTGGCTGACTTAAAACTAGACCTTGCCAACGACGTGTATAGATAATGTAAAAAAAAAAAAGTAAGAATAAATGGCTGCAAAGGAAATCTTTTTTTATTCGCTTTTTTTATTTGCCCTTCCCCTTGTCAATCAAGTCTTTATCTTTGTCTCTGTTTCTGGTGTTTTCAGGTTTGTTACATTCTCTAGCACAAACATTTAGGCTTTTATTTTCCATTATACTGCAACATTATGGTTTTATGAAAAAGTGTAATTTTATAAAGCATATTTGCAAGTTTCATGACAATACACTAATCAATTTAATAAATTTTACTGTCTGCAGCTGTATCTGTTGATAAAAGAAATATATATATATATATATTTTTTTTTTCTTATTGAAATTTTGTCTGATTTCACTGCATCAATACAGACATATAGTGAGGCTCCTTATGCACTCTCATGTTTCTTAAAATTAGGTAAAATATAGTATGGCTTTTAACATATATTATTTAACAGTCTTCTGAATAATCAGAAAACGTATTTTTAAACAGCACCTGCAGAAAATTAAGTTAACAAATGTTATCATAATATTTATATTTTGATTTGCAATCTATCTAGATAAAGAAAGTATAAAATGTATGAATAAATGGCTGCAAAAGAAACAGACATGTTTTGCTGTATAGTTTACGTTCTAGGCATAAAAACAAACCTTTTTTTTGTTTCTTGTGATTAAGCCTTTTCCCATTTTATTTATATATTTATCTTTGTCTCTATTTCTAGTTTTTGTAGATACAAATTTTAGAGCTGTGAATTTCACTGACATTCTAGTAGCAGTTTATTATTGTAATAATACATCAGCTTGAAAGTCTAATCTTTCAAAAGCTCTCTAACTTTTTAATCGATTACTTTTTTACTCAGTCAAACCTCTTTGAAGCTGAACAATTTAACACTGGAATGATATCAAGTGAACAGGAAAACCCAACCAACAAAAACAGGATGTCATTTTAGTGCCTGTTTGGACCCACTACTCCTTAAGGGAATTATTTCAGCCTTGTGTGTTTGTTTGTTTATTTTTGTAAGTGCATGCTCATTTCTTCTCTCTGCATCCAACATCTACTAGCACAAAGAAACACATTTCATCTATATTTACTTCCAAATTGTGATTTAACTAGGTCAGCTTAAAATCAAATATAGTTTGCTGCACATCAGCAAGCAGGCATGCCATCTAGTGGCCAATAATTGGAAATACAGTCATATTAAAAGTGTCTGCAGAACTTTATTAGCAACAAGAAAAGCGGGTTTTTTTATGATTATTTTGTTATTGTTCTTATAGCCATGATTCATATATGCATTTATTAGGATTTGTAACATAATCTTCCAGTCCATTTTATTTTAGATATGCAAGATCCCTTTTGCCATCCCTGCTTTGAACACATTTGTGTTGTATTCACACCAGAGATGTTTATTTGCAATGGATCAAAATTTCCTCTGAATTTTCCAGTATGCTAAAAATATTCATAATAAATTCAAACAGTTATAGATAAAGACATGTTTGTGTTTCTGTAATCCCTCTTCTCTCTCTATCTCTCCCTCTCTCACCCAGTTATCTCCCCCACAGTCCCTTGCTCTGCCCTTCTCACTGTAACATCCTCCCACCCCCTCTCGTGTTCCCTTTCTCTGCTTGTAAGCGGTCTCTGGGCATGCAGCCAGCTGGCTCGTGTGTGTTTTTTGAATGAATACCTGATGAAGTTGGATGAGCAAATGGTGGGAGGGGCCCATGTGAGTGTGTGTGTGTGTGTGTGTGTGTGTGTTTGTGCAGAGCAGACAGAGTGAGAGCACTGGCTCGCATTCAGCCTCTTGCATAATACACATTGGAGCTCTGCATGCGGGACTCCCTCCCCGTGGGTGTGCGCATCTGCCTGCTACCAGCTTGTGTGTGATTACCTGCATGTCAGTGGATGTGAGGGGAGCTTCCTGCCTTGCTGTCGAGATTTAGCAGAAGGCTGTTGCCTGACCATGAGTGTCTGCGGTGCGATTCGAGGAGTGAGAAAAAACCAAGCACAGTTTGTGGCACAAGTGCCCTGGGTCTACTTAGGATTTTCCGCTTGAAGAGGGCGAGTGGGGTGTGTGGGGGTTTTGCAGGGAAAGATTTTAGTTGCTTTGCAAAGGACAGGGCAAAGCAGAATAGGACGGGAGTCAAGGGAGCAAAAGAATGAGAGGGGGGAAGAAAGCATCATGCAGAAGTGGGCTACTCCTGCTCCCCTGGTAAGTAGACTTCTCACAGTTTTGTGCTTGCTTTGAATGAAGGGCATGCGTGGGACAGGGGAGAGTCATAATGTGGCTGCGTGAGAGCTGCATGCTTCTTTTTTTCCCCACAGTGTGTCATATGTGTGTGTAAACTGGAACTGCCCTAGTTTTTTCTTATGATAGGGTTGTTTTTCCTGCTTCTTTGTCTGCTGTCCTGAAGCATTTTTCCTCCCTTCTACAGCTATTCTATCCCTTCACCCCCTCTGTTCACCCAGCCAACCCCAGGGCTGTCAGGGGGGAGTAGAAAGTGCAAGTCATGCAACACTGCCCATGAGTTTGTTTTCTGAAAGTTACTCTCCCTTTTTCTTGCAGTCGTGTGTACAGCCCCTGCTCCCATAGAACTTGCTTTCTCTCTTGCTGCTCTTTCCCAGCTTCATCTGTCCAGTCAATAGCCGATCCTCCATTGCTCTCGATATTTAAATGTCCGGGTGTGCGGGTTTGTGTCATCAGCAATACAATGGCAGTGAGTAAAGTGTCAGCCCTGTCAAAGTTCACATCATCATCTCTTGTAACGTGTGTGCAGGCTTGTTCTAATGCAAATACCTCCACTAACAAAAAAACAATACTAGAGCCAAATAGGAGGCATAAAGAAAAAAAAATACAGAAGTTGAGAAAGAGAAGTGTTAGCTTGCAGCAACACTGTACTCTCTAGCTGAACTATATTTAGCTGTGAGATAACACATCACGTTGAACTTATCCGTTTGATAGTGATTATGATTATGACTGGGCAGTCCTACACATGCTGCCTCATATTCTCATATATGCAGCCTCATATTGACTGTTGCTTTTGGTATACTTACTTGATGGTGCATGAAATCAACTTAACTTATATCTTATATTTCTGAGGAAATGCATTTTAAAAAGCAATCATAACAGTGACAGTTTTTACATTGTGTCACATTTCAAGCACAAACTGTGCTTAATTTTAATGATACTTTATATGATACAAACATAAAGCAATTGGAGAATGCAGCTTGATTTTCAATAGTTTTACAAATCTAGATAGGGGAAATTTGGCTCAGCCCCTCTTAGTCAATGCTTTGTGGAATCAGAGTTCGCAATGATATTTTTTTATAAGAGATTTTGAGCGGGACATTCTAACTAATGGATATTCTAGATAAACCTCATCTGTAGCCTAGGTTCTGTGTTAAATGCTGCTTTTTTCGGCTGGAAGTAGAACCTCCATCCACGTCTCAAGTCCCTTCCAGCCTCTGAAGGGATATTAGGTTGGTTAATTTTGCCCCATGAACTTTGACCAGCTTGATGAGCCCCAACACCACATCTCACTGTTGGAATAGTGTGTCTGGTATGCTCATTTTAGGTTTTTGCTGCACATACTAGAGGGTTCTCTGGATTACCTATAACAAACCATAGAGACACGTCAAGGGAGTTCATGACGAACGGTTATTGGTAGATTCTCCTGGTTGATCTGAAAATCTCTACAGCTCCTCCAGAGTTTTTGTAGCCCTCGGAGTTCTCTGAAACACTCCTGCTTTTACCTTTTTTAAAATCCATGCTGTGTGAGATCTAAAAGTTTTGAATGTTATCTTTTCTCCTGACTTGTCTGCTGTGCTGTGGTCTTCATAATGTTGTTTGCTCAGCATTGTTCTCTAACAAACCTCTAAAGCTTGATTTATACAGAGCTTAAATGACACACAATGGGACCCTATTTAGTAGAGGTAGATCGATACATCAGTTAGTTGATATTTTGGGTATTTTTTGTTTTTTCACGTATCGGTATCAGTCGATACCTACCCACCAATTCATGGGTGCATTTAGAAGGCATGCTTTCAGATCACATGAAGTATATCCATCTCAGCACCCTCTATTTTCTTTCCATTTTTAATATTTTGTTTGATTCATTAATGCATTTTGCTTTCAGATTCTTTTTTATTTAAACCAAGTCTGGGGTTACATTTATTATCAGTTTTTCATTTTTATATTGTATAAGGAAGGAGAAAAAACAAGATCAGCTTCAGAAATTTTCAGCTAAAAATCATACGTACATATCGAGGGATTGGTTATACTGGTGTCAAAGTAATAAGCCTTTAAAAAAAAACATATCAGTGACTTCTGCCAAATGCCCTCCACATATTTCAGGTATTTAATTTTAGATAACTATGAATCATTTTCTTTCAACCGCATCAGTGACGCTCTACTTTCTGTTGGTTTAAAGTCTTAATTACAACAAATATGGATGTAAGGACTTTACCACATATAAATACTTTGGCAAGGCCCTGGAAATCCCCCTTATTTCTTTTTGCCACAGACTAATACGTGTTTATGTCCTTTACTACTATAAACACAATTTCATGCAGGCTTTTTCTTTGCCACTAGCTTCCCAGAGAGTACACTCTCACGAGATTTTGTAAATCTATCTGTGCGGTTGTGAGTGAGAGTACGAGAGTCTGTAGCAGATGGAGGGCATTCAGCTTGGGTTACACGTCATACGATATCTGCACATTAACGCACAGCCTCACGCTGCAAGCTCAGCGACTTGCAAGTGACTTAGCTTTTAAGCAAATCTGTGTTTAGGTGTCAGTTTCACTGCAAAGGTACTCTCTCTTTTTGTAATGTAGGTCAGCCGAAGCTCTGCTTTCATTGCATCTTGAACCTTCCTCTGCTCAGTTCTCTTTTGTAATGTCAAGAGATGGTTCCTTTTTTTACTCGTTGGTCTCTGTGCTCAACAGTTGGGGTTGGTGTTATGGTGTTTCCCCCTCTGCTTCAGTAAACGTATCAAAGATAACCCTAATATATGTTTAAACCAATTATTCTTACTATTCCAAATGTGTTTCTTCTGATGATTTTAGATTGTGTTTGTTCCTTCTCAGAATGTGTAGGTCTATACTGAGGACTGTAGTAATATTTTCATGTTTTTACCAATAGATCATAATTGTACAGGTACAGGCCATGAAAAAAGTATTCCCCATGGCCAATTTCTTTGTTTGCTTCCTTGTCTACATGATGGTTTAGATCAGGCATCCCCAAAGTCGGTCCTTTAGGGCTGCTGTCCTGCAGGTTTTAGAGGTTTCTCTGCTTTAGCACAGCTGATTCTGATGATTGCAGTTCAGCAAAAGCCTGTTAATCAGCTGTCAGTGTAAATCAGATGTGCTGGAGCAGAGACACCTTTAAAGTCGTTGGGAAGTCATATTTAAATTTCAAATCATTGTGGCCTAAACGTGTATATAACTGTACTCTTTATCAGACCATATTGTCTCTAACGTTAGAAAATTTATATTTAAAAAAAATCCTGTCTTAAAATCTGAATTTTTTTTCCCGTTATCTTATGCGCGCCAGTTAGTTATACGTCAGCTTGTACACCTAAATTTGGCCAATCATGTATCAACGGTCATCTGTCAATCAAATTTCTTCGTTCATAGCATCTTGATTCATATGTCGCAGCTAATATATGCAACAGTGGAACTAAGAAATAAGAATCAAATACTTTATCACTGAGTTACGTTCCAGTGTTCACGGGGATGGATGTCTGTGTCTTCGGTTTTTAGTGCTTTTACAACTTTCGGCAGATTGTTTAAGATTAGTTAATCATAACAACTTAAAGCTGTTTGTCCGTGTTTGGTTCTGGTTTTAGGTATTCAAAGTAGAGTAGAGCCAGAAGAAAAAGCTAAAGAAAATGTTTTCACATCAATGCATTAATTTCTTCTATGCATTTACCGAGTGCTTATATGGGGTTATTGTCAACTGGTGACCTTATAATGTAACTGTGTCATCTGCATAGATATTGTAACTTATGTTGTTTTTTATTAAGATCAGATTTTGGAGCAGTGTCTAGATATTGAGTAAGAGGGGCTCTAAGATGGACACTTGGGGAACGCCACATGTGATTTCTGTGGTCTCTAATGTAAAATCACCCATTGACACATAAAAGTCCCTGTTCTTCATGAAGGATTTAAACCAGTTCAGTGCAATAGCAGAAAGGCCGACCCGGTTTTTCAGGCACTCTGATAAAATGGAGTGATAAACAGTGTTGAATGCTGTGTTCTTGAAGAACCACAGTTCTGGTAAGACAGAGCTAAGTCTAATTAGTTGCATATATTTTGCCAAGATTTTTACCATTTATTCTTGCATTGCCAAGCTTAAAATTCTACGGTAAAGTGTTTTAAATGTTGAAGTCTGAATAAGTCTGTTGCTGGACTAAATGTTTTTGTCAGCATGACATCTAAAATATATCTGTCCCAATACATCAATATTTTTCTTATCCGGCTTTTTGCTAGAAAGCTTTGGCTAATTAGAGAAAGTTTTTTAATCGTGAGCACTAACTGCTGTACCCATTCTCTTTTTGGACACTAAAGCAAATATGCCAAGAGCCAAATTAAGACAGAGCAGGTAATAAGAAGCAAAAATCAAATACTCTAAGACGAGAGTACTGAGAACATTAAACCATTATGAGGAAGAATGATAATTGAGAGTGAAATTATATTGCTGGAGAGGTGGGCATGTTGAGGCATGAGAATATGGTGGAGGCAGACTAAGAAGCGAGCCAAAGAAAAGTACACCTCAGCATTTAAACATCACCTATCAACATCACCATTCAACACACCTCTGAGTCACAGTTGCTAGACTGAACAGAAATGTTGATATTCTGTAAAACAAAACTTGCCTGTCTGGTAATGAATGCATGTTTGCTACCCTTGAACTTGTACAACCAAGTCTGCATATGTTCATGCGTACTTTGTCTGACTCAGTTTATGTATTGTTTGCAGATACTGTAGGTGTTTATTTCCCTGTAGAGTAATGCTTTGAATGCCCTCAGAGGGCATATTCACTATAGAATGGTCCATGGAGCTGTGCAGGGAATCATTAAAGTGATCGAGTCTACACCTTCAGTTGTTGCAGTTTGCTTTCAAGCAGAGATTTTTAAATATGCAACCTTATCCAATTTTTGGGGGGCAGTATTGCTCCAGTGTAACGCTGATGAAGAAGAAAAAAAAACATGAAGAAAAAAGTCTGCCCCTTGGAATTTCTTTTACTACTTTGGTGTTCAAACTTAGTTGTGTGCCTGCAAATGTTTACTATCCCATATTTCCTCTTAGGATTCAAGCTTTTAATTTTCTCTTCTTTTTTTTATCAAATGCATCCTCTCTCCCTTCTTTTGGTTCAATGAGAGTGGGAGACATTCAGTGTACAAAGATAATGCCGTGAGTACTGCTTTGCAAGAAATAAAGTAATCAGGGTTATAAAATCTGAAAGGTTATCGTTTAGCAATATTTTTGAAAAATGTATTCAAATAAGGGTAGAAGGACAAGCTCCATCTGGTTATCAGGAATACAGGATACGCTATGTGCACAGCCAAACAAAACCATCTAGATGTTACACACGTTAAATGAAAATGAAAAATTGCTTGGTAAAGAAAGTCCTGGATCTCAGCCTAGATGGATGTTGCCCACATGAGTGTCCCAAAAAGTGGTAGTGACATTGAAAAAAGAGGACAGCCAAGGAGAGCGGTCAACATTGCCACCATTACGTAGGTTGCAGGGAAAAAATTGAGATAGGCACGCAGGACAACCAACCGGTAGTTGCTGAACAAAATTGTTATGTATATCTATATATATTTATATCTGACTATAACTATACTTAGACAGGCTCAACACGATGAACTTCAACAGATGAAGCAGACTTCAAAAAGTTTTTTTTTTTTTTTTTATGGCAGGCTCTTATCCACACTATAGGTGTTAACACAAGAGAGTTAGATGTTTGAAATCTAACCCCTCACTCCAGTTTAGTATTTGCTTTTAGTTGAGCAGGTATTGCTTATTTAAAAAAAAAAATATATTGATGTTTTCAATTAAGCACATTTCATTATAGAATATTTAGAAAATACTGTTTTCCTGTTGTCACACCATGAATCTACATATTCAGTAGATTCATGGTGTGTCCTACGACTTACACTCTATCATGTGCTATTTTGCAATAAGATATGCATGTCACCTCAAATTCTTACTGCACCACAATGCCTGAGAGGTAGGTCTGGGTTTCAAGAATAGAGTGTGAACATAATTGCAAACAACCAGATGTCACCACTTGTGTGCACTGGAGTGATGTGCTAGGTTATGTATGAGCGAGGGTGTATTTATAAGAGTAGGTTTTTGAAGTTCCTGTACATTATTTATAAGCTCACGCCAAGCTGTTCTTCTTTAGCAGTAGGGAGCCATATTTAACAGATGGTACACATCACAGATATATATTCAAAGTTACATAGTTAACAGATTTCTACACACAGCACTGAGTATTATTTGCCTGTTAGAGACTTGGAATATAGTTCCTATTTACCTTAGCAGGCAGTAGATTTTGCAAGCATGTTTTTCTGGATGGCTTTTATTACAAATACAGTGGATAGCTGAAATTAACATGTGCTTTTAGCGTACTGATTTTAAATCTACATAAAGTTTCTTTGTTTTTTTGTCAAATTTAGTAAAGGAGACGTTGTTTATAAGTAAAAAGCTAAAGGTGATAGCTTCAAGTTTAACCCTGCGGCCAGTAAGTGGCACTTCTCCCTCTCTCCTGCTCTGGATCCGTACTGTTTGCGAGTCAGTTGCTAGGTGCGTTAATGCTGATGCTTGCATCGGCAAACATTTAATTTCCCTTTCAAAAGAAATAGCTACGTTTGCTGAGCCCCTTTGCTTCGTTAAGTTGGCACCATCACCCCAAATCTTCACCAGTTTTTCTTCTTATTTGATTCTTTACTCTGAATCTGAGAAATGTAATGTCAACCAGAAGCTTCTCAGCTTCTTTCATGAAACGAGGATCCGGCAACACCTGAGGTCCATCTTATGTCACCTCAACCTACTATTCTTTTACATGTATCAAGAGTTTTGAATACATGGCTGCCACGCATTGCATTCTGGCCCGGCGGGTTCAAAAAAGAGAGCAACAAAACAATATAGCGCCTTGATGCATCTCAGTTTGCTGGGTGAAGAATGCTAAAAGGCAGGGAAGAGGATTCTGTGATGGGAGATACTGTATGTCCAACGGCTGTTAGCGTATTTTTTAACCATGCACATGCGTCAGTGCCCCCTCCTTCACAAAAGTTCCCTACACTGGAAACGCCTCCACCGGTTATTTTGTATTCCACCTAGAGAGGCAGAAAAGTGCCAGGATGAACCTAGTCAGCAGGAAATCTCCATAAGAAGAGGTCTCTGCTGGCGTTATCACTGCAAGTTATATTTACAATTTGTTGATGTGTTCTCACTGCTGCTTGTTTCATAATTTAAAAACTACAGCACTTACTACAGGATCAAACATAATTTATCGGTTCAGCAAAGCATCCATTCTCAGACCCCTTTGCTCCTTCAGGGCAACTGTCTGAAAAGAATCTCCTAAACACACTACATCATAAAACGGCTTTCTTCTCTAGCTAAGTTTGTCAGGATTCTTTTGGCCATTGATGCTCGAGTTTACACAAAAGAGTGAACAAATTGGTTAAAAAAAAAAAAAAAAAAGCCACGTATTTTGATTGAGAAACAAGTAGCCAATTCACTTTCGACAGTAGGCCAAGTAGATTGGCTAATGTTCCGTAGGCACCACCACGGCCAGAGTTGATGGATTTTACCTGCAAGAATGCCATCCATCAATAAAGTCATTTTAGATTAATCTGGACACTTATTTGTTTGTGAAAAAAATTATTTTTCATACCTTTAACTCTCCTCCAAAAAGGTTCCTTCAAAACATATTCTAAAAAAAGGTAAGCCAAAACCTGTTTGTTTTGTGAAATTAAAAATCTTCCAATCTGAGCTTTATCTTGAAATAATCATAATCTCATTTCTGTAAAGATTTATAATCAAAGTTGAGTTACAACCATGCGTTGAAGCCGTTCTTCTGTTTTTGCATTTGCTGCCATTACTTCAGCATTCGGGAGTTCATTTATACCCATTTCTGCAGCAGAAGACGATCTGCAGCGAATCCACCACACAACATGATGCCACCTCCCCAGTACTTCAGTCACAATATTGTTGAATATTGCAAGCTTCACCGTTTTGCTGCCAAAAGTCATTATATCAAAACCTTTTCATTTTGGTTTTGTTAGATCATACGCAATGTCTTCAAAATAAAGTTCTTTTACCAGCGTAAATGTGCAAATACTTATCTGGTTTAAGATTTTTTGGCTTCTTTTGCGTTGAATGGCTTTCAGCTAATCTTAGCTCAGATGTACCTGTAGATAATGACTTCCTGTTGCCAGTTTCAGTCAGCATTTTTACAAGGTTTTATGCTTTGATTATCAGGTTTTATAAAAATATTTTCATCGAACCCACCTGCTCCCCTCCTAAGAGCTATGATGACTTGACTCTCCCAACTGTTTAAGCTTTCATATGATTGGTGGAATTATTGCATGAACCTTTAGACTATAGAAGTTTTATTGGAAAGAAACTGAGGAGGTCAATCTTTTTTCTTCTGATATCTTTGCTGATTTTTTGAAGGTGTTTGAGGGTGCGCCTTGAAACAAATAAACTCAAGCTGTCAGAAGTCCACAAAGCCATGACATCATGATTTGGATTATACCATAAAATCTAATACTCTTGTTTACATTTTATTTAAAACATCTCTTAAATTATGTTATGGTGCATTTTGAAAATAGTAATATTGAAATGTATCTTATTATGGTAATCTTAAGTGGCCTGAATTACGGAAATTTAGGCTGATTTAATCTCAAACAGTGGATACAAATATCTGGTTGCATCTGAAGATGACGGCTACTCAGATAAGTTTTGTTCTGTAACTATTAACAGGAAGCAAAAGCTGATATTCCATTTAGACATATTTAAACTCTTCTTTTTAGATACCTACCGATGGAAATGTTACTTGCAAATTGATCACATTTTATTCTTTCTAAAACAAATAAGACAATTCAATACTGCATTTTAAGAAGTGTTTTAGATTTTTTTATAAAATGTGTCACTTTATATTCCTTCTGCCAGTTTTTATGTCTCTTTACCCCTTCCACTTTTCAGTCCTTTAAAACATGTTTTTCTCTGCCCCACAGGTTTCCTCTCAGTGTGGGAAGACTTTCTTTTGGAGGGAAATGATTCCACATGAAGTACAACACACTCGGCCCCCCATCATCCTCTGCAGCAGCAGCAGGCATAATATTGTGACGCTCTGCCCTACCAGACTAGGCTCTCCCCTCAGCCACTAAAGGTTCCTGGACAGATCAGGCCGCCCCACTCCTCCCATTAACTACCCACCCATATCTTCTTTTCAAACCCTCACCTGTCAGTTTTGAACATTTTTTTTATTCAAGTGAAATGGAAATTGACATTGATTAATAATCTGAAAAAAGAATTAAGCATTAAAAGTAAAAAAAAAGGATCTAAGGAAAGTGAACAGGACGGTCAGAGTTCAAGTGAAAAAAAACAACAAAAGAAAAGGGTATTGGAGCACAGCTAGAGAGAGGATAAAGCAAGTGTAGTTGGGAGACTTGAGGTAAAATTGAACATGAAGTCCAACCAGGAGCGCAGCAATGAATGTCTGCCACCCAAAAAGAGGGGCACGTCCAGCACGTTACCACCTGAGAGTCGCTCTCCTGCTATACCACCTGTTAGCGACAGGTCTGAGAACTCTGCCTGCTATGTCTCTGTTGCTGGTGGAAATGAAAGCAGTACTGGTGCACATCATAGCTCTAATAAAACGGATGGGCCCCTGTATAAATCCCCCTCCACCTTATCAGACTCTTCCTCCTCCTCTTCGTCTTTGAGGCTAGTATCATCTCTTCCCACGGTGTATACATCCCCCCTATCGCAGTCCACAATAGGAGGAACAGTCCATTACGCACAACTGCCTCCCAATATGCAGTTCATCGCCTCATCCTACACTACTCCATATACGAGCTATATTTCCCCTCAGATACTCCCCCCTCCTCCTCCCCCTCCCCACTCCTCTTCAGCCACACAGAGACACTCATACACAGAGACGTTACCTGCTCCATCGCTGGCCTCCAAACAGGACCATCGAGCATCCGCTGGGCGAACCTCCATGCCTCCTCCTTCTACGGACCCTTATCCCCACCATATTCAGATGTCAACATCTCCAAGGACTGTGTCTTCGCCTCATCACCAAGGAGGAACTCATCTACCTTCCCAGTCCATTCATCCCCACAAATATAACGATGGGTACAGCAGAAAGGAGGAAGGTACCAGACCCAGAGAGCTCCACAACGGTGAGCTGGAGAGGGGTAGGAGGTTTGGACACTCATCAGAGTCTGGCCTCTCGAAGTTGGGAGTAAAATTAAGGGAGGAGAGGTCCTCCTTGTCTTCCTTCGAGGCCCGTCATCTGGTTCTGCCATCAGAGTACTCTACTCATGATCACTTGGGCTTGAGAACCTCTGTCATGTTAATGCCTAATAGCCATGGGGACCACCAGCTGGTACCACCCAGAGGCAGCTCTGAGAAGCTGACAGCTTCTTCCCCTGCACACCTGGAGCGAGGCAGCATGGGTAAGCCTGTCAGTCGCCCGCCCTCCTCATCCAACAGCACCTGCTCTTTCACTTTTCCACCTACACATAGTGCAGACAGCCTGAAAGCAGCTGTTAGCACGCTGCCGCCCCAGACTGTTATTCAGACCACCCACAACACCTCAGAGCCACTGTCATTGGGACTCCCTTCGACAAGCATCTACCCACAGCAACCTCTAATTGGTTACATTACAGGGGGCAGTGGGAGCAGCTACCACACCGGCCTACAGCAACATTTGCTCATTCCAGGCAGTCAACCAGTCATCATCCCAGTTAGTGGCGGTGGCGTCCCCACACTGGAGCCTGTAACCTCTCACATTACATCATCAACCCAAGCTGCACCTTTTCCTGCTACACTCCCACATACATACATCGCTGCCACTGCCCCAAAAGGAGAAACTCTGGAAACCCAAAGTGGCTCCTTCCATGTTGCTGCCCCAGGCGCAGTGGTTCAAGCCCAGCTCCATCTCCCCATCGTCTCTGCTCCTCCGGGGCTAGTTGCAGCTTCCACTCCTCCAACCCATTCAAGTACAGCGGGGCCTCCCTCACTCCCACCATATTTTATCAAGGGTTCCATCATCCAACTGGCAGACGGCGAGCTGAAGCGCGTGGAGGACCTGAAGACAGAGGACTTCATCCAGAGTGCAGAGATCAGCAGTGAGCTGAAGATTGATTCATCCACAGTGGAGCGCATTGAAGGCAGCCACACCTCACCTAACTTTGCTGTTGTTCAGTTCTCCGTTGGGGAACATCGTACACAGGTGAGAAAAATATATTTAGACCTGAAAATGTATTTTATCACTTTGCATCCTAATTAGCATTGCAGTGGTTAAAAATATAGATGAATCCACTTACCATGAACAAATACACTACCAGTTAGAAGTTAACATAAGAGTCATCGATATAACCCTTATTTAAAGTCCAAAAATTAAAAAATTACTTTGAACATTTATAGTTTAAGGCAGAAATGAATCCAGTTTGATTACCTTTGATACATTAAAAAAAAGGATTATTATTGTATAGAAATAATTCTTATTTACAATAATGACCTGAACTATAGATTTGCACATCAAACACAGTTTTATTAATTAAAATTTGTATTAAAATTGTCACCATCAGCAACCATGAAGTGAATCACATGATTTCTGGTCATTGCTATGATTTTCTATCTACAGCAAACAATTCAAATATAAGCAATAGGAAAAGCCTGTTTCTAATACAGATATGTGGTAATATTAAAACAACTATATAATTCTTTCACAGAGGTTTTTATATTCAAAAGGTCCTTATAATCAGAAAAAAAACTTATCAGAATATATATTCTAAATTATACACACCCTTTTGATATTTTATGTTAGAGCTCCTCGTAAAGTTTCAGGGGGAAAAAAACACATTTACAGTATGGTATGCCCTAACATACAATATATTTGAGGAATTTATTAAGATCACAATAAATCTCGTAATAATTTTTTTTTTCAGTCCTTTTAAGGGAAACTGCAAGGGTCCATTTATAACAAATGCTTTTAAGCATCAAAAACAAGCTTTGAATGCTCTGTTCCACTCCTCTGCTCTTTTCCTCAAAGTTGAGAAAGTGACTTGACTTTATTTGCTTTAATGAGTACCAAAAGAAAAATTTGAACCTGCTTTTTAGTGAGAAACTGCACCTTAAAACATTATATATGTGCAGTTAGTTCATCAGGATTATGATCCTTCCTAAATATTTTGAATCTGTATCGATGCAGGGTGGTTGCCTTATCCTTCCACCCCAAAAAAGAGCAGTTCAAATATCTTAATACATTTCAATATTAAACTGACATTCGTGTTGATGAAAAATTCATTTAAATATTCTATTAAGCTATTTATACATACTGTACATGCCAGATCACTAACAAAGAACAATATAAGACAATATCTGTAATGATATCTCTCTCGTTTATTAATTTAGCCTCACAAAAAGACTGTAGGACAGATTCCAGGAAGGTGCTGCCAAGAATGAATCCTAAAAACCTTTTTATATTTTAGTTCTCTGTGTTAAAAATTACCAAAAATGCAATGCTACCAGTTAAAATAAAGGAAACTCTTTTCTAACCCACCAGATGGCTGTTTCCTTCTGCTTCTAGTATTTAAACAAAATAAATAGGTAATCAACAGTGATTTTGACACAAGGATGCAAAATCCTTGTGTCAACCTAACTTATTTGAATGAAATCTCGTCTAGAACTATTATTGGCTGCATTAGATGATTTATTAAGATATCCTGTTTTATAAAACATCTATCACCTGCAAAAATGTGGACACCTCTAATAGAATTTATATTTATTCAAATGTGGTACGATTATGTTGAATGACAAGTGTTGAGCTGCTCCCATCTTAATTACTTTATTACCATGAATCTCAGGATTCGGCTGTTCCCCCTATAATTAACGTCTCTGTGCCAGGTTGACAGTCCTGTTACAAACACGTTCTTATTATGAGCTTTACAGGAGTTCAAAGAGTTGAATTGAAATCTACTTGTCAGCTTCTTAAATTATTGAGTGAAGCAGGCAAGCATACTCTTCTCTCTGTAATGGAGGATCAAAGTTTCACGCTTAGTCCAAAATATTGAAGTATTCCTTGTAAAATTATAGTCCCAAAATAAAACTTGGAGGTTTTCCATTTATTGAAATAATTAGGCTGTTATTTTTGACCATTTTTTTTTTCTCAGTTTGAGGCAAAAGAAAAAAATCTAAACAAAGCTGTTACCCCTGCAGCTGCAATGTTGATCTTTCTGTATTATAACACTTCAAAGCACAACTGTTGTGGTTGGACTCCAGCAGACTGGATGAGTATTTCTCAGAGACTCATTTACTGAAGCAAAAAATAAAGAAAATTCTACCCCAGTGCAATATATCCAAAAATATGGGGTTTGTGTAAAGCGGAAATTAAAGACCTTTTATTATTACAGTATTCTCATGCAACTATATATACTGTAATCTCAATAAATTAGGCAACAACTGCAAGCTTGGTTAAGTAAACAAGTAATATGTTGGAATAATGCAAACTGAAAAAGAGCTTTTTTCTGCTAATGTTATGAAAAGGCTTATTTATAGATTAAATTAAAACCATCACCACAATAGGATTAAAAAATATCATCAGAGGCAAGTCAGATCTTGCATGCATGATCAAATAAGCATAAAATAAGCTAAAATAAGCATAGAGAACACTGAGATTAAATAAGCTGCCCTCACGAAGAAGATTGGTAGAAACTATGAAAGTGGTACATACAGTGGACGACAGGTGCAAACCACGAAAACGATGCTATTTCCCAAACACTCAAGCCCAAAAAACAAATGCAAAAGAAAAATGCTGCAAAAAACCCCGAAAGAACCTATAAAAACAGGTGCAAGCAGGTGCACATATGATGCAAAGTCCGAAACATGCAAACACAAAAAAGACAAATGCATTCATTCATGTTTTGGCAGCTCATTTCGATGCTTTGCTCTTGGTATAGTGTTTAGTCTAGCCTAATGCAGTGTAGCATAGTATAGTGTAACATAGTATAGTATAGTATAATATAGTACAGTACAGTACAGTATAGTATAGTATAGTATAGTATAGTATAGTATAGTATAGTATAGTATAGTATAGTATAGTACAGTATAGTATAGTGTAGTTCAGTATAGTATTGTACAATATGGTATAGTACTGTACAGTACGGTATAGTATAGTATAGTATAGTGTAGTACAGTATAGTAAAGTTTGGTATAGTTCAGTATAGTATTGTACAGTATGGTATAGTACTGTACAGTACAGTATAGTATTGTACTAGTATGGTATAGTATAGTGCAGTAAAGTACAGTATAGTACAGACTAGTATAGTACAGTATAGTACTGTATAGTATTGTACAGTATGGTATAGTATAGTACAGTACAGTAAAGTATAGTATAGTATAGCCAATTTTAGAAAACACCGTAGCTTTCATTCGAAAAATATAGAAACAGTCTTTGTTCATTTAAGCTGTAAATATTCTTCTGTTTAGCTCATGAAAATGGTGCATTGGTCTGTGGACAGTTGAGCATAAAACCCATGTTTTTTTTGTTTGTTTTTTTATTTTTGCTCAAAGGGACACTTTCATTCTCACAGAAAAAATGTTAAAAGTAAAAAAAAAAATAAACAGATTAATTCCAAACAAATCAGATGTGATGATTAATCAGGCAGACAAGGTGTAGAAAACTGTACCGTATGTCTATAAATAGCTGTGTCAGGAGTGCGTAATTGTGTAAGGATGGCTGCGTTTGCACTGCTTGGAGGACATCCACAATGGAAGAATGTGTGGCGGGGGGGGGTGAGATCATGCTGGTGGATGATGATGCATGGAATATTAGCTGGTTTGGATTGTCCAGCACAAGAGAGGCACCAAGGAAGCATGCATCTCTGCTCCACTTCAAGATCTAACCACCCCACTGTGAGGCAATATTTTTTAGAAGGCCCTGATTGACAGGTTAGATATTTAACACCCTGAGCAATCCCCTTGACAGCCACAACCGTTGGTTGATCAGATATATGATAGGGTTTTCATTACACAGCGTTGCAAGTATTTATGATGTGCAAAGGTGTCTCACATAGTTTGCTGCCTTGACGCAGGATTCCTGTAATGCTACTGTCATAATAATTGTCACCATTCTAAATAAAAGTCGCACTGGTAACCAACTCCAAGCGGGCTGTGTGTGCAAAGACTTTCATCTAGGTATTTTCGTCTATTTTTCTTTTTTTTTACGTATCTTATCCTCCTGTATTATTTTAAGCATTAAGTGTAGCCTACGTTTACTTAACCAGAATATGCATATTTACATATTACAAAGTTTTTCTCAGGTTTGCTTGCTGTCTTTAGGACTCTTCCTCAAGTTAGGAATTCACCCTCAAGATTAGATAGATTGTATTGAAGCAAACCTGCTGCTGCTTTGTTTTATACGTCCATTTAAGAGAAACCTTTAAGAAATGAATCAATACCTTGGTAGATTAATCATTGTTATGGAATTTGGTTATTTGCATTTTTTTAGACCATCTTGGACTGCTTTAGAGTAACTGGTCTTCATTGACCTCTTCGACTATCTCCTGGGCCTCTCTTTGATGGAGAACGTCTTTTTACCTTAACTGGTAGTTTAAATCTAAGCTTTAACTCATTCTGTGCATTCATTTTTAAGACAAAGCTCTGGGTGTAAAAACTAGTTTGACGATGCGGGTTGCATTCTTTTTTTTTTTTTAGACATTTCTCATTTACCATTGAGTGCTTTGGTATTAATTCTTGGCTTGCAAATAATATCTTCATCTGTCTACATTTAGTCTTCCAATCTTGTAATTCCTTTGCCAATCTCACTGCTTTAGTTCTCTTGGACCAATTTGTCTTGCTTCAAACTCACCAGGGACGTTTTAGTCGGCTAATTTCTTCAAACTCCTTTCTGTATCTCTGTCATAGTTCTGGTTTCTACTTCATCTAACCTTTGAAGACATCCTAAGAACAATGGAGATGTTTGATCAAACAGCTACAGTAGCCAATATTTGTGGAAAAAGCTTGAATTGAAAAAAAAAAAAGATTAATTACTTTGAGCTAAACATTGTTAATGTGAGTCAGACTGTCTAGAAATAGTCGATCTGTTGGGATTTCCACAAGGAATCAGATGCCAGACATTAAATGGACAGAAGTAGATCAAGACAAAAGACAAAGGTAGTTCTAATAAAAACTTGACACAACTAATATATGCAGGATACCACATCTGATCACCCAACACATTGAGTTTGGTGGTAAAATATAGACATAGACCAATTTATTAGTGAATTTAGCAGCCATGCCTTGACATCATCATCATTAAGGAGTATGCATTGCTGTATGTTTCCTTTGCTATCCATATTCTCTTGGTTTGAAATAACTTGTGTAACATTTATTATAACTGTATAATTTTTATAGTTTAAATGGAGCAAGGGAAAGGAATATTGTCTGAAAGGAGGAGGAAAAAAAACATATCTAGTAGAAGGGTTACAGCATCAGAAAAACATATTGGCTGCCAATCTTGTCAGCTTAAAATGGAAAATTTAAGCAATCATTTGAACTGGATCAGCAACGTTGAACAGAAACAGACTGGGAAAACTATTCTCCATCTGGTGGGTTTCATCCTTAGCTGTGACGTTTTGATTGGACAGTTAGAATTTGGACCCGTCCTCCTTTTAAGAATCTTGATTGTGATTT